>NW_028255376.1:0-293973 GCF_964263255.1 Lissotriton vulgaris
ATGGGGGGGGTGTTATCTCTTTTGTCGAAAATCAGCCGTTTTTGCTCGAACATTAAATGCCTCCAAATGGTATTTAATTAACTTCCCGGGGTGAAAGAAACCCTTTTTGAGAACTCAGAGTGAGTAAATTGGCCATTTTCATGCACTTTTAACCATTCCATAAATCTTGTGTTTTGGGCCCCTGGAAGCATGAAAATCACTTTAAACATGCTAATTTTAGCTCTAACACTGATGATCCACCTACAAATGTGAACTGACGTTCAAAAATAAAACATTTGAAAACGGACCATTTTCCACATTTCTGAAGCATGACGTAATGGGGGGGTGTTATCTCTTTTGTCGAAAATCAGCCGTTTTTGCTCGAACATTAAATGCCTCCAAATGGTATTTATTTCACTTCCCGGGGTGAAGAAACCCTTTTTGAGAACTCAGAGTGAGTAAATTGGCCATTTTCATGCACTTTTAACCATTCCATAAATCTTGTGTTTTGGGCCCCTGGAAGCATGAAAATCACTTTAAACATGCTAATTTTAGCTCTAACACTGATGATCCACCTACAAATGTGAACTGACGTTCAAAAATAAAACATTTGAAAACGGACCATTTTCCACATTTCTGAAGCATGACGTAATGGGGGGGTGTTATCTCTTTTGTCGAAAATCAGCCGTTTTTGCTCGAACATTAAATGCCTCCAAATGGTATTTAATTAACTTCCCGAGCCCCTGGAAGCATGAAAATCACTTTAAACATGCTAATTTTAGCTCTAACACTGATGATCCACCTACAAATGTGAACTGACGTTCAAAAATAAAACATTTGAAAACGGACCATTTTCCACATTTCTGAAGCATGACGTAATGGGGGGGGTGTTATCTCTTTTGTCGAAAATCAGCCGTTTTTGCTCGAACATTAAATGCCTCCAAATGGTATTTATTTCACTTCCCGGGGTGAAGAAACCCTTTTTGAGAACTCAGAGTGAGTAAATTGGCCATTTTCATGCACTTTTAACCATTCCATAAATCTTGTGTTTTGGGCCCCTGGAAGCATGAAAATCACTTTAAACATGCTAATTTTAGCTCTAACACTGATGATCCACCTACAAATGTGAACTGACGTTCAAAAATAAAACATTTGAAAACGGACCATTTTCCACATTTCTGAAGCATGACGTAATGGGGGGGTGTTATCTCTTTTGTCGAAAATCAGCCGTTTTTGCTCGAACATTAAATGCCTCCAAATGGTATTTAATTAACTTCCCGAGCCCCTGGAAGCATGAAAATCACTTTAAACATGCTAATTTTAGCTCCAACACTGATGATCCACCTACAAATGTGAACTGACGTTCAAAAATGAAACATTTGAAAACGGACCATTTTCCACATTTCTGAAGCATGACGTAATGGGGGGGGTGTTATCTCTTTTGTCGAAAATCAGCCGTTTTTGCTCGAACATTAAATGCCTCCAAATGGTATTTAATTAACTTCCCGGGGTGAAGAAACCCTTTTTGAGAACTCAGAGTGAGAAAATTGGCCATTTTCATGCACTTTTAACCATTCCATAAATCTTGTGTTTTGGGCCCCTGGAAGCATGAAAATCACTTTAAACATGCTAATTTTAGCTCTAACACTGATGATCCACCTACAAATGTGAACTGACGTTCAAAAATAAAACATTTGAAAACGGACCATTTTCCACATTTCTGAAGCATGACGTAATGGGGGGGTGTTATCTCTTTTGTCGAAAATCAGCCGTTTTTGCTCGAACATTAAATGCCTCCAAATGGTATTTAATTAACTTCCCGAGCCCCTGGAAGCATGAAAATCACTTTAAACATGCTAATTTTAGCTCTAACACTGATGATCCACCTACAAATGTGAACTGACGTTCAAAAATAAAACATTTGAAAACGGACCATTTTCCACATTTCTGAAGCATGACGTAATGGGGGGGTGTTATCTCTTTTGTCGAAAATCAGCCGTTTTTGCTCGAACATTAAATGCCTCCAAATGGTATTTAATTAACTTCCCGGGGTGAAGAAACCCTTTTTGAGAACTCAGAGTGAGTAAATTGGCCATTTTCATGCACTTTTAACCATTCCATAAATCTTGTGTTTTGGGCCCCTGGAAGCATGAAAATCACTTTAAAATGCTAATTTTAGCTCTAACACTGATGATCCACCTACAAATGTGAACTGACGTTCAAAAATAAAACATTTGAAAACGGACCATTTTCCACATTTCTGAAGCATGACGTAATGGGGGGGGTGTTATCCCTTTTGTCGAAAATCAGCCGTTTTTGCTCGAACATTAAATGCCTCCAAATGGTATTTATTTCACTTCCCGAGCCCCTGGAAGCATGGAAATCACTTTAAACATGCTAATTTTAGCTCTAACACTGATGATCCACCTACAAATGTGAACTGACGTTCAAAAATAAAACATTTGAAAACGGACCATTTTCCACATTTCTGAAGCATGAGGTAATGGGGGGGTGTTATCTCTTTTGTCGAAAATCAGCCGTTTTTGCTCGAACATTAAATGCCTCCAAATGGTATTTAATTAACTTCCCGGGGTGAAGAAACCCTTTTTGAGAACTCAGAGTGAGTAAATTGGCCATTTTCATGCACTTTTAACCATTCCATAAATCTTGTGTTTTGGGCCCCTGGAAGCATGAAAATCACTTTAAACATGCTAATTTTAGCTCTAACACTGATGATCCACCTACAAATGTGAACTGACGTTCAAAAATAAAACATTTGAAAACGGACCATTTTCCACATTTCTGAAGCATGACGTAATGGGGGGGTGTTATCTCTTTTGTCGAAAATCAGCCGTTTTTGCTCGGACATTAAATGCCTCCAAATGGTATTTATTTCACTTTCCGAGCCCCTGGAAGCATGAAAATCACTTTAAACATGCTAATTTTAGCTCTAACACTGATGATCCACCTACAAATGTGAACTGACGTTCAAAAATAAAACATTTGAAAACGGACCATTTTCCACATTTCTGAAGCATGACGTAATGGGGGGGTGTTATCTCTTTTGTCGAAAATCAGCCGTTTTTGCTCGAACATTAAATGCCTCCAAATGGTATTTAATTAACTTCCCGAGCCCCTGGAAGCATGAAAATCACTTTAAACATGCTGATTTTAGCTCTAACACTGATGATCCACCTACAAATGTGAACTGACGTTCAAAAATAAAACATTTGAAAACGGACCATTTTCCACATTTCTGAAGCATGAGGTAATGGGGGGGTGTTATCTCTTTTGTCGAAAATCAGCCGTTTTTGCTCGAACATTAAATGCCTCCAAATGGTATTTATTTCACTTCCCGGGGTGAAGAAACCCTTTTTGAGAACTCAGAGTGAGTAAATTGGCCATTTTCATGCACTTTTAACCATTCCATAAATCTTGTGTTTTGGGCCCCTGGAAGCATGAAAATCACTTTAAACATGCTAATTTTAGCTCTAACACTGATGATCCACCTACAAATGTGAACTGACGTTCAAAAATAAAACATTTGAAAACGGACCATTTTCCACATTTCTGAAGCATGACGTAATGGGGGGGTGTTATCTCTTTTGTCGAAAATCAGCCGTTTTTGCTCGAACATTAAATGCCTCCAAATGGTATTTAATTAACTTCCCGAGCCCCTGGAAGCATGAAAATCACTTTAAACATGCTAATTTTAGCTCTAACACTGATGATCCACCTACAAATGTGAACTGACTTTCAAAAATAAAACATTTGAAAACGGACCATTTTCCACATTTCTGAAGCATGACGTAATGGGGGGGGGTTATCTCTTTTGTCGAAAATCAGCCGTTTTTGCTCGAACATTAAATGCCTCCAAATGGTATTTATTTCACTTCCCGGGGTGAAGAAACCCTTTTTGAGAACTCAGAGTGAGTAAATTGGCCATTTTCATGCACTTTTAACCATTCCATAAATCTTGTGTTTTGGGCCCCTGGAAGCATGAAAATCACTTTAAACATGCTAATTTTAGCTCTAACACTGATGATCCACCTACAAATGTGAACTGACGTTCAAAAATAAAACATTTGAAAACGGACTATTTTCCACATTTCTGAAGCATGACGTAATGGGGGGGGTGTTATCTCTTTTGTCGAAAATCAGCCGTTTTTGCTCGAACATTAAATGCCTCCAAATGGTATTTAATTAACTTCCCGAGCCCCTGGAAGCATGAAAATCACTTTAAACATGCTAATTTTAGCTCTAACACTGATGATCCACCTACAAATGTGAACTGACGTTCAAAAATAAAACATTTGAAAACGGACCATTTTCCACATTTCTGAAGCATGACGTAATGGGGGGGTGTTATCTCTTTTGTCGAAAATCAGCCGTTTTTGCTCGAACATTAAATGCCTCCAAATGGTATTTAATTAACTTCCCGAGCCCCTGGAAGCATGAAAATCACTTTAAACATGCTAATTTTAGCTCTAACACTGATGATCCACCTACAAATGTGAACTGACGTTCAAAAATAAAACATTTGAAAACGGACCATTTTCCACATTTCTGAAGCATGACGTAATGGGGGGGTGTTATCTCTTTTGTCGAAAATCAGCCGTTTTTGCTCGAACATTAAATGCCTCCAAATGGTATTTAATTAACTTCCCGAGCCCCTGGAAGCATGAAAATCACTTTAAACATGCTAATTTTAGCTCTAACACTGATGATCCACCTACAAATGTGAACTGACGTTCAAAAATAAAACATTTGAAAACGGACCATTTTCCACATTTCTGAAGCATGACGTAATGGGGGGGTGTTATCTCGTTTGTCGAAAATCAGCCGTTTTTGCTCGAACATTAAATGCCTCCAAATGGTATTTATTTCACTTCCCGGGGTGAAGAAACCCTTTTTGAGAACTCAGAGTGAGTAAATTGGCCATTTTCATGCACTTTTAACCATTCCATAAATCTTGTGTTTTGGGCCCTGGAAGCATGAAAATCACTTTAAACATGCTAATTTTAGCTCTAACACTGATGATCCACCTACAAATGTGAACTGACGTTCAAAAATAAAACATTTGAAAACGGACCATTTTCCACATTTCTGAAGCATGACGTAATGGGGGGGTGTTATCTCTTTTGTCGAAAATCAGCCGTTTTTGCTCGAACATTAATTGCCTCCAAATGGTATTTAATTAACTTCCCGAGCCCCTGGAAGCATGAAAATCACTTTAAACATGCTAATTTTAGCTCTAACACTGATGATCCACCTACAAATGTGAACTGACGTTCAAAAATAAAACATTTGAAAACGGACCATTTTCCACATTTCTGAAGCATGACGTAATGGGGGGGTGTTATCTCTTTTGTCGAAAATCAGCCGTTTTTGCTCGAACATTAAATGCCTCCAAATGGTATTTAATTAACTTCCCGGGGTGAAGAAACCCATTTTGAGAACTCAGAGTGAGTAAATTGGCCATTTTCATGCACTTTTAACCATTCCATAAATCTTGTGTTTTGGGCCCCTGGAAGCATGAAAATCACTTTAAACATGCTAATTTTAGCTCTAACACTGATGATCCACCTACAAATGTGAACTGACGTTCAAAAATAAAACATTTGAAAACGGACCATTTTCCACATTTCTGAAGCATGACGTAATGGGGGGGTGTTATCTCTTTTGTCGAAAATCAGCCGTTTTTGCTCGAACATTAAATGCCTCCAAATGGTATTTAATTAACTTCCCGAGCCCCTGGAAGCATGAAAATCACTTTAAACATGCTAATTTTAGCTCTAACACTGATGATCCACCTACAAATGTGAACTGACGTTCAAAAATAAAACATTTGAAAACGGACCATTTTCCACATTTCTGAAGCATGACGTAATGGGGGGGTGTTATCTCTTTTGTCGAAAATCAGCCGTTTTTGCTCGAACATTAAATGCCTCCAAATGGTATTTAATTAACTTCCCGGGGTGAAGAAACCCTTTTTGAGAACTCAGAGTGAGTAAATTGGCCATTTTCATGCACTTTTAACCATTCCATAAATCTTGTGTTTTGGGCCCCTGGAAGCATGAAAATCACTTTAAACATGCTCATTTTAGCTCTAACACTGATGATCCACCTACAAATGTGAACTGACGTTCAAAAATAAAACATTTGAAAACGGACCATTTTCCACATTTCTGAAGCATGACGTAATGGGGGGGTGTTATCTCTTTTGTCGAAAATCAGCCGTTTTTGCTCGAACATTAAATGCCTCCAAATGGTATTTAATTAACTTCCCGAGCCCCTGGAAGCATGAAAATCACTTTAAACATGCTAATTTTAGCTCTAACACTGATGATCCACCTACAAATGTGAACTGACGTTCAAAAATAAAACATTTGAAAACGGACCATTTTCCACATTTCTGAAGCATGACGTAATGGGGGGGTGTTATCTCTTTTGTCGAAAATCAGCCGTTTTTGCTCGAACATTAAATGCCTCCAAATGGTATTTATTTCACTTCCCGAGCCCCTGGAAGCATGAAAATCACTTTAAACATGCTAATTTTAGCTCTAACACTGATGATCCACCTACAAATGTGAACTGACGTTCAAAAATAAAACATTTGAAAACGGACCATTTTCCACATTTCTGAAGCATGACGTAATGGGGGGGTGTTATCTCTTATGTCGAAAATCAGCCGTTTTTGCTCGAACATTAAATGCCTCCAAATGGTATTTAATTAACTTCCCGAGCCCCTGGAAGCATGAAAATCACTTTAAACATGCTAATTTTAGCTCTAACACTGATGATCCACCTACAAATGTGAACTGACGTTCAAAAATAAAACATTTGAAAACGGACCATTTTCCACATTTCTGAAGCATGACGTAATGGGGGGGTGTTATCTCTTTTGTCGAAAATCAGCCGTTTTTGCTCGAACATTAAATGCCTCCAAATGGTATTTAATTAACTTCCCGGGGTGAAGAAACCCTTTTTGAGAACTCAGAGTGAGTAAATTGGCCATTTTCATGCACTTTTAACCATTCCATAAATCTTGTGTTTTGGGCCCCTGGAAGCATGAAAATCACTTTAAACATGCTAATTTTAGCTATAACACTGATGATCCACCTACAAATGTGAACTGACGTTCAAAAATAAAACATTTGAAAACGGACCATTTTCCACATTTCTGAAGCATGACGTAATGGGGGGGTGTTATGTCTTTTGTCGAAAATCAGCCGTTTTTGCTCGAACATTAAATGCCTCCAAATGGTATTTATTTCACTTCCCGAGCCCCTGGAAGCATGAAAATCACTTTAAACATGCTAATTTTAGCTCTAACACTGATGATCCACCTACAAATGTGAACTGACGTTCAAAAATAAAACATTTGAAAACGGACCATTTTCCACATTTCTGAAGCATGACGTAATGGGGGGGTGTTATCTCTTTTGTCGAAAATCAGCCGTTTTTGCTCGAACATTAAATGCCTCCAAATGGTATTTAATTAACTTCCCGGGGTGAAGAAACCCTTTTTGAGAACTCAGAGTGAGTAAATTGGCCATTTTCATGCACTTTTAACCATTCCATAAATCTTGTGTTTTGGGCCCCTGGAAGCATGAAAATCACTTTAAACATGCTAATTTTAGCTCTAACACTGATGATCCACCTACAAATGTGAACTGACGTTCAAAAATAAAACATTTGAAAACGGACCATTTTCCACATTTCTGAAGCATGACGTAATGGGGGGGGTGTTATCTCTTTTGTCGAAAATCAGCCGTTTTTGCTCGAACATTAAATGCCTCCAAATGGTATTTAATTAACTTCCCGAGCCCCTGGAAGCATGAAAATCACTTTAAACATGCTAATTTTAGCTCTAACACTGATGATCCACCTACAAATGTGAACTGACGTTCAAAAATAAAACATTTGAAAACGGACCATTTTCCACATTTCTGAAGCATGACGTAATGGGGGGGTGTTATCTCTTTTGTCGAAAATCAGCCGTTTTTGCTCGAACATTAAATGCCTCCAAATGGTATTTAATTAACTTCCCGAGCCCCTGGAAGCATGAAAATCACTTTAAACATGCTAATTTTAGCTCTAACACTGATGATCCACCTACAAATGTGAACTGACGTTCAAAAATAAAACATTTGAAAACGGACCATTTTCCACATTTCTGAAGCATGACGTAATGGGGGGGTGTTATCTCTTTTGTCGAAAATCAGCCGTTTTTGCTCGAACATTAAATGCCTCCAAATGGTATTTAATTAACTTCCCGAGCCCCTGGAAGCATGAAAATCACTTTAAACATGCTAATTTTAGCTCTAACACTGATGATCCACCTACAAATGTGAACTGACGTTCAAAAATAAAACATTTGAAAACGGACCATTTTCCACATTTCTGAAGCATGACGTAATGGGGGGGTGTTATCTCTTTTGTCGAAAATCAGCCGTTTTTGCTCGAACATTAAATGCCTCCAAATGGTATTTAATTAACTTCCCGGGGTGAAGAAACCCTTTTTGAGAACTCAGAGTGAGTAAATTGGCCATTTTCATGCACTTTTAACCATTCCATAAATCTTGTGTTTTGGGCCCCTGGAAGCATGAAAATCACTTTAAACATGCTAATTTTAGCTCTAACACTGATGATCCACCTACAAATGTGAACTGACGTTCAAAAATAAAACATTTGAAAACGGACCATTTTCCACATTTCTGAAGCATGACGTAATGGGGGGGTGTTATCTCTTTTGTCGAAAATCAGCCGTTTTTGCTCGAACATTAAATGCCTCCAAATGGTATTTAATTAACTTCCCGAGCCCCTGGAAGCATGAAAATCACTTTAAACATGCTAATTTTAGCTCTAACACTGATGATCCACCTACAAATGTGAACTCACGTTCAAAAATAAAACATTTGAAAACGGACCATTTTCCACATTTCTGAAGCATGACGTAATGGGGGGGTGTTATCTCTTTTGTCGAAAATCAGCCGTTTTTGCTCGAACATTAAATGCCTCCAAATGGTATTTATTTTACTTCCCGAGCCCCTGGAAGCATGAAAATCACTTTAAACATGCTAATTTTAGCTCTAACACTGATGATCCACCTACAAATGTGAACTGACGTTCAAAAATAAAACATTTGAAAACGGACCATTTTCCACATTTCTGAAGCATGACGTAATGGGGGGGTGTTATCTCTTTTGTCGAAAATCAGCCGTTTTTGCTCGAACATTAAATGCCTCCAAATGGTATTTAATTAACTTCCCGAGCCCCTGGAAGCATGAAAATCACTTTAAACATGCTAATTTTAGCTCTAACACTGATGATCCACCTACAAATGTGAACTGACGTTCAAAAATAAAACATTTGAAAACGGACCATTTTCCACATTTCTGAAGCATGACGTAATGGGGGGGTGTTATCTCTTTTGTCGAAAATCAGCCGTTTTTGCTCGAACATTAAATGCCTCCAAATGGTATTTAATTAACTTCCCGGGGTGAAGAAACCCTTTTTGAGAACTCAGAGTGAGTAAATTGGCCATTTTCATGCACTTTTAACCATTCCATAAATCTTGTGTTTTGGGCCCCTGGAAGCATGAAAATCACTTTAAACATGCTAATTTTAGCTATAACACTGATGATCCACCTACAAATGTGAACTGACGTTCAAAAATAAAATATTTGAAAACAGACCTTTTTCCACATTTCTGAAGCATGACGTAATGGGGGGGTGTTATGTCTTTTGTCGAAAATCAGCCGTTTTTGCTCGAACATTAAATGCCTCCAAATGGTATTTATTTCACTTCCCGAGCCCCTGGAAGCATGAAAATCACTTTAAACATGCTAATTTTAGCTCTAACACTGATGATCCACCTACAAATGTGAACTGACGTTCAAAAATAAAACATTTGAAAACGGACCATTTTCCACATTTCTGAAGCATGACGTAATGGGGGGGTGTTATCTCTTTTGTCGAAAATCAGCCGTTTTTGCTCGAACATTAAATGCCTCCAAATGGTATTTAATTAACTTCCCGGGGTGAAGAAACCCTTTTTGAGAACTCAGAGTGAGTAAATTGGCCATTTTCATGCACTTTTAACCATTCCATAAATCTTGTGTTTTGGGCCCCTGGAAGCATGAAAATCACTTTAAACATGCTAATTTTAGCTCTAACACTGATGATCCACCTACAAATGTGAACTGACGTTCAAAAATAAAACATTTGAAAACGGACCATTTTCCACATTTCTGAAGCATGACGTAATGGGGGGGTGTTATCTCTTTTGTCGAAAATCAGCCGTTTTTGCTCGAACATTAAATGCCTCCAAATGGTATTTAATTAACTTCCCGAGCCCCTGGAAGCATGAAAATCACTTTAAACATGCTAATTTTAGCTCTAACACTGATGATCCACCTACAAATGTGAACTGACGTTCAAAAATAAAACATTTGAAAGCGGACCATTTTCCACATTTCTGAAGCATGACGTAATGGGGGGGTGTTATCTCTTTTGTCGAAAATCAGCCGTTTTTGCTCGAACATTAAATGCCTCCAAATGGTATTTAATTAACTTCCCGGGGTGAAGAAACCCTTTTTGAGAACTCAGAGTGAGTAAATTGGCCATTTTCATGCACTTTTAACCATTCCATAAATCTTGTGTTTTGGGCCCCTGGAAGCATGAAAATCACTTTAAACATGCTAATTTGAGCTCTAACACTGATGATCCACCTACAAATGTGAACTGACGTTCAAAAATAAAACATTTGAAAACGGACCATTTTCCACATTTCTGAAGCATGACGTAATGGGGGGGTGTTATCTCTTTTGTCGAAAATCAGCCGTTTTTGCTCGAACATTAAATGCCTCCAAATGGTATTTAATTAACTTCCCGAGCCCCTGGAAGCATGAAAATCACTTTAAACATGCTAATTTTAGCTCTAACACTGATGATCCACCTACAAATGTGAACTGACGTTCAAAAATAAAACATTTGAAAACGGACCATTTTCCACATTTCTGAAGCATGACGTAATGGGGGGGTGTTATCTCTTTTGTCGAAAATCAGCCGTTTTTGCTCGAACATTAAATGCCTCCAAATGGTATTTATTTCACTTCCCGAGCCCCTGGAAGCATGAAAATCACTTTAAACATGCTAATTTTAGCTCTAACACTGATGATCCACCTACAAATGTGAACTGACGTTCAAAAATAAAACATTTGAAAACGGACCATTTTCCACATTTCTGAAGCATGACGTAATGGGGGGGGTGTTATCTCTTTTGTCGAAAATCAGCCGTTTTTGCTCGAACATTAAATGCCTCCAAATGGTATTTAATTAACTTCCCGGGGTGAAGAAACCCTTTTTGAGAACTCAGAGTGAGTAAATTGGCCATTTTCATGCACTTTTAACCATTCCATAAATCTTGTGTTTTGGGCCCCTGGAAGCATGAAAATCACTTTAAACATGCTAATTTTAGCTCTAACACTGATGATCCACCTACAAATGTGAACTGACGTTCAAAAATAAAACATTTGAAAACGGACCATTTTCCACATTTCTGAAGCATGACGTAATGGGGGGGTGTTATCTCTTTTGTCGAAAATCAGCCGTTTTTGCTCGAACATTAAATGCCTCCAAATGGTATTTAATTAACTTCCCGAGCCCCTGGAAGCATGAAAATCACTTTAAACATGCTGATTTTAGCTCTAACACTGATGATCCACCTACAAATGTGAACTGACGTTCAAAAATAAAACATTTGAAAACGGACCATTTTCCACATTTCTGAAGCATGAGGTAATGGGGGGGGTGTTATCTCTTTTGTCGAAAATCAGCCGTTTTTGCTCGAACATTAAATGCCTCCAAATGGTATTTATTTCACTTCCCGGGGTGAAGAAACCCTTTTTGAGAACTCAGAGTGAGTAAATTGGCCATTTTCATGCACTTTTAACCATTCCATAAATCTTGTGTTTTGGGCCCCTGGAAGCATGAAAATCACTTTAAACATGCTAATTTTAGCTCTAACACTGATGATCCACCTACAAATGTGAACTGACGTTCAAAAATAAAACATTTGAAAACGGACCATTTTCCACATTTCTGAAGCATGACGTAATGGGGGGGTGTTATCTCTTTTGTCGAAAATCAGCCGTTTTTGCTCGAACATTAAATGCCTCCAAATGGTATTTAATTAACTTCCCGAGCCCCTGGAAGCATGAAAATCACTTTAAACATGCTAATTTTAGCTCTAACACTGATGATCCACCTACAAATGTGAACTGACTTTCAAAAATAAAACATTTGAAAACGGACCATTTTCCACATTTCTGAAGCATGACGTAATGGGGGGGTGTTATCTCTTTTGTCGAAAATCAGCCGTTTTTGCTCGAACATTAAATGCCTCCAAATGGTATTTATTTCACTTCCCGGGGTGAAGAAACCCTTTTTGAGAACTCAGAGTGAGTAAATTGGCCATTTTCATGCACTTTTAACCATTCCATAAATCTTGTGTTTTGGGCCCCTGGAAGCATGAAAATCACTTTAAACATGCTAATTTTAGCTCTAACACTGATGATCCACCTACAAATGTGAACTGACGTTCAAAAATAAAACATTTGAAAACGGACCATTTTCCACATTTCTGAAGCATGACGTAATGGGGGGGTGTTATCTCTTTTGTCGAAAATCAGCCGTTTTTGCTCGAACATTAAATGCCTCCAAATGGTATTTAATTAACTTCCCGAGCCCCTGGAAGCATGAAAATCACTTTAAACATGCTAATTTTAGCTCTAACACTGATGATCCACCTACAAATGTGAACTGACGTTCAAAAATAAAACATTTGAAAACGGACCATTTTCCACATTTCTGAAGCATGACGTAATGGGGGGGTGTTATCTCTTTTGTCGAAAATCAGCCGTTTTTGCTCGAACATTAAATGCCTCCAAATGGTATTTAATTAACTTCCCGAGCCCCTGGAAGCATGAAAATCACTTTAAACATGCTAATTTTAGCTCTAACACTGATGATCCACCTACAAATGTGAACTGACGTTCAAAAATAAAACATTTGAAAACGGACCATTTTCCACATTTCTGAAGCATGACGTAATGGGGGGGTGTTATCTCTTTTGTCGAAAATCAGCCGTTTTTGCTCGAACATTAAATGCCTCCAAATGGTATTTAATTAACTTCCCGGGGTGAAGAAACCCTTTTTGAGAACTCAGAGTGAGTAAATTGGCCATTTTCATGCACTTTTAACCATTCCATAAATCTTGTGTTTTGGGCCCCTGGAAGCATGAAAATCACTTTAAACATGCTAATTTTAGCTCTAACACTGATGATCCACCTACAAATGTGAACTGACGTTCAAAAATAAAACATTTGAAAACGGACCATTTTCCACATTTCTGAAGCATGACGTAATGGGGGGGTGTTATCTCTTTTGTCGAAAATCAGCCGTTTTTGCTCGAACATTAAATGCCTCCAAATGGTATTTAATTAACTTCCCGAGCCCCTGGAAGCATGAAAATCACTTTAAACATGCTAATTTTAGCTCTAACACTGATGATCCACCTACAAATGTGAACTCACGTTCAAAAATAAAACATTTGAAAACGGACCATTTTCCACATTTCTGAAGCATGACGTAATGGGGGGGTGTTATCTCTTTTGTCGAAAATCAGCCGTTTTTGCTCGAACATTAAATGCCTCCAAATGGTATTTATTTCACTTCCCGAGCCCCTGGAAGCATGAAAATCACTTTAAACATGCTAATTTTAGCTCTAACACTGATGATCCACCTACAAATGTGAACTGACGTTCAAAAATAAAACATTTGAAAACGGACCATTTTCCACATTTCTGAAGTATGACGTAATGGGGGGGTGTTATCTCTTTTGTCGAAAATCAGCCGTTTTTGCTCGAACATTAAATGCCTCCAAATGGTATTTAATTAACTTCCCGAGCCCCTGGAAGCATGAAAATCACTTTAAACATGCTAATTTTAGCTCTAACACTGATGATCCACCTACAAATGTGAACTGACGTTCAAAAATAAAACATTTGAAAACGGACCATTTTCCACATTTCTGAAGCATGACGTAATGGGGGGGTGTTATCTCTTTTGTCGAAAATCAGCCGTTTTTGCTCGAACATTAAATGCCTCCAAATGGTATTTAATTAACTTCCCGGGGTGAAGAAACCCTTTTTGAGAACTCAGAGTGAGTAAATTGGCCATTTTCATGCACTTTTAACCATTCCATAAATCTTGTGTTTTGGGCCCCTGGAAGCATGAAAATCACTTTAAACATGCTAATTTTAGCTATAACACTGATGATCCACCTACAAATGTGAACTGACGTTCAAAAATAAAATATTTGAAAACAGACCTTTTTCCACATTTCTGAAGCATGACGTAATGGGGGGGTGTTATGTCTTTTGTCGAAAATCAGCCGTTTTTGCTCGAACATTAAATGCCTCCAAATGGTATTTATTTCACTTCCCGAGCCCCTGGAAGCATGAAAATCACTTTAAACATGATAATTTTAGCTCTAACACTGATGATCCACCTACAAATGTGAACTGACGTTCAAAAATAAAACATTTGAAAACGGACCATTTTCCACATTTCTGAAGCATGACGTAATGGGGGGGTGTTATCTCTTTTGTCGAAAATCAGCCGTTTTTGCTCGAACATTAAATGCCTCCAAATGGTATTTAATTAACTTCCCGAGCCCCTGGAAGCATGAAAATCACTTTAAACATGCTAATTTTAGCTCTAACACTGATGATCCACCTACAAATGTGAACTGACGTTCAAAAATAAAACATTTGAAAACGGACCATTTTCCACATTTCTGAAGCATGACGTAATGGGGGGGTGTTATCTCTTTTGTCGAAAATCAGCCGTTTTTGCTCGAACATTAAATGCCTCCAAATGGTATTTAATTAACTTCCCGGGGTGAAGAAACCCTTTTTGAGAACTCAGAGTGAGTAAATTGGCCATTTTCATGCACTTTTAACCATTCCATAAATCTTGTGTTTTGGGCCCCTGGAAGCATGAAAATCACTTTAAACATGCTAATTTTAGCTATAACACTGATGATCCACCTACAAATGTGAACTGACGTTCAAAAATAAAATATTTGAAAACAGACCTTTTTCCACATTTCTGAAGCATGACGTAATGGGGGGGTGTTATGTCTTTTGTCGAAAATCAGCCGTTTTTGCTCGAACATTAAATGCCTCCAAATGGTATTTATTTCACTTCCCGAGCCCCTGGAAGCATGAAAATCACTTTAAACATGATAATTTTAGCTCTAACACTGATGATCCACCTACAAATGTGAACTGACGTTCAAAAATAAAACATTTGAAAACGGACCATTTTCCACATTTCTGAAGCATGACGTAATGGGGGGGTGTTATCTCTTTTGTCGAAAATCAGCCGTTTTTGCTCGAACATTAAATGCCTCCAAATGGTATTTAATTAACTTCCCGGGGTGAAGAAACCCTTTTTGAGAACTCAGAGTGAGTAAATTGGCCATTTTCATGCACTTTTAACCATTCCATAAATCTTGTGTTTTGGGCCCCTGGAAGCATGAAAATCACTTTAAACATGCTAATTTTAGCTCTAACACTGATGATCCACCTACAAATGTGAACTGACATTCAAAAATAAAACATTTGAAAACGGACCATTTTCCACATTTCTGAAGCATGACGTAATGGGGGGGTGTTATCTCTTTTGTCGAAAATCAGCCGTTTTTGCTCGAACATTAAATGCCTCCAAATGGTATTTAATTAACTTCCCGAGCCCCTGGAAGCATGAAAATCACTTTAAACATGCTAATTTTAGCTCTAACACTGATGATCCACCTACAAATGTGAACTGACGTTCAAAAATAAAACATTTGAAAGCGGACCATTTTCCACATTTCTGAAGCATGACGTAATGGGGGGGTGTTATCTCTTTTGTCGAAAATCAGCCGTTTTTGCTCGAACATTAAATGCCTCCAAATGGTATTTAATTAACTTCCCGGGGTGAAGAAACCCTTTTTGAGAACTCAGAGTGAGTAAATTGGCCATTTTCATGCACTTTTAACCATTCCATAAATCTTGTGTTTTGGGCCCCTGGAAGCATGAAAATCACTTTAAACATGCTAATTTTAGCTCTAACACTGATGATCCACCTACAAATGTGAACTGACGTTCAAAAATAAAACATTTGAAAACGGACCAATTTCCACATTTCTGAAGCATGACGTAATGGGGGGGTGTTATCTCTTTTGTCGAAAATCAGCCGTTTTTGCTCGAACATTAAATGCCTCCAAATGGTATTTAATTAACTTCCCGAGCCCCTGGAAGCATGAAAATCACTTTAAACATGCTAATTTTAGCTCTAACACTGATGATCCACCTACAAATGTGAACTGACGTTCAAAAATAAAACATTTGAAAACGGACCATTTTCCACATTTCTGAAGCATGACGTAATGGGGGGGTGTTATCTCTTTTGTCGAAAATCAGCCGTTTTTGCTCGAACATTAAATGCCTCCAAATGGTATTTATTTCACTTCCCGAGCCCCTGGAAGCATGAAAATCACTTTAAACATGCTAATTTTAGCTCTAACACTGATGATCCACCTACAAATGTGAACTGACGTTCAAAAATAAAACATTTGAAAACGGACCATTTTCCACATTTCTGAAGCATGACGTAATGGGGGGGGTGTTATCTCTTTTGTCGAAAATCAGCCGTTTTTGCTCGAACATTAAATGCCTCCAAATGGTATTTAATTAACTTCCCGGGGTGAAGAAACCCTTTTTGAGAACTCAGAGTGAGTAAATTGGCCATTTTCATGCACTTTTAACCATTCCATAAATCTTGTGTTTTGGGCCCCTGGAAGCATGAAAATCACTTTAAACATGCTAATTTTAGCTCTAACACTGATGATCCACCTACAAATGTGAACTGACGTTCAAAAATAAAACATTTGAAAACGGACCATTTTCCACATTTCTGAAGCATGACGTAATGGGGGGGTGTTATCTCTTTTGTCGAAAATCAGCCGTTTTTGCTCGAACATTAAATGCCTCCAAATGGTATTTAATTAACTTCCCGAGCCCCTGGAAGCATGAAAATCACTTTAAACATGCTGATTTTAGCTCTAACACTGATGATCCACCTACAAATGTGAACTGACGTTCAAAAATAAAACATTTGAAAACGGACCATTTTCCACATTTCTGAAGCATGAGGTAATGGGGGGGTGTTATCTCTTTTGTCGAAAATCAGCCGTTTTTGCTCGAACATTAAATGCCTCCAAATGGTATTTATTTCACTTCCCGGGGTGAAGAAACCCTTTTTGAGAACTCAGAGTGAGTAAATTGGCCATTTTCATGCACTTTTAACCATTCCATAAATCTTGTGTTTTGGGCCCCTGGAAGCATGAAAATCACTTTAAACATGCTAATTTTAGCTCTAACACTGATGATCCACCTACAAATGTGAACTGACGTTCAAAAATAAAACATTTGAAAACGGACCATTTTCCACATTTCTGAAGCATGACGTAATGGGGGGGTGTTATCTCTTTTGTCGAAAATCAGCCGTTTTTGCTCGAACATTAAATGCCTCCAAATGGTATTTAATTAACTTCCCGAGCCCCTGGAAGCATGAAAATCACTTTAAACATGCTAATTTTAGCTCTAACACTGATGATCCACCTACAAATGTGAACTGACTTTCAAAAATAAAACATTTGAAAACGGACCATTTTCCACATTTCTGAAGCATGACGTAATGGGGGGGTGTTATCTCTTTTGTCGAAAATCAGCCGTTTTTGCTCGAACATTAAATGCCTCCAAATGGTATTTATTTCACTTCCCGGGGTGAAGAAACCCTTTTTGAGAACTCAGAGTGAGTAAATTGGCCATTTTCATGCACTTTTAACCATTCCATAAATCTTGTGTTTTGGGCCCCTGGAAGCATGAAAATCACTTTAAACATGCTAATTTTAGCTCTAACACTGATGATCCACCTACAAATGTGAACTGACGTTCAAAAATAAAACATTTGAAAACGGACCATTTTCCACATTTCTGAAGCATGACGTAATGGGGGGGTGTTATCTCTTTTGTCGAAAATCAGCCGTTTTTGCTCGAACATTAAATGCCTCCAAATGGTATTTAATTAACTTCCCGAGCCCCTGGAAGCATGAAAATCACTTTAAACATGCTAATTTTAGCTCCAACACTGATGATCCACCTACAAATGTGAACTGACGTTCAAAAATGAAACATTTGAAAACGGACCATTTTCCACATTTCTGAAGCATGACGTAATGGGGGGGGTGTTATCTCTTTTGTCGAAAATCAGCCGTTTTTGCTCGAACATTAAATGCCTCCAAATGGTATTTAATTAACTTCCCGGGGTGAAGAAACCCTTTTTGAGAACTCAGAGTGAGAAAATTGGCCATTTTCATGCACTTTTAACCATTCCATAAATCTTGTGTTTTGGGCCCCTGGAAGCATGAAAATCACTTTAAACATGCTAATTTTAGCTCTAACACTGATGATCCACCTACAAATGTGAACTGACGTTCAAAAATAAAACATTTGAAAACGGACCATTTTCCACATTTCTGAAGCATGACGTAATGGGGGGGTGTTATCTCTTTTGTCGAAAATCAGCCGTTTTTGCTCGAACATTAAATGCCTCCAAATGGTATTTAATTAACTTCCCGAGCCCCTGGAAGCATGAAAATCACTTTAAACATGCTAATTTTAGCTCTAACACTGATGATCCACCTACAAATGTGAACTGACGTTCAAAAATAAAACATTTGAAAACGGACCATTTTCCACATTTCTGAAGCATGACGTAATGGGGGGGTGTTATCTCTTTTGTCGAAAATCAGCCGTTTTTGCTCGAACATTAAATGCCTCCAAATGGTATTTAATTAACTTCCCGGGGTGAAGAAACCCTTTTTGAGAACTCAGAGTGAGTAAATTGGCCATTTTCATGCACTTTTAACCATTCCCTAAATCTTGTGTTTTGGGCCCCTGGAAGCATGAAAATCACTTTAAAATGCTAATTTTAGCTCTAACACTGATGATCCACCTACAAATGTGAACTGACGTTCAAAAATAAAACATTTGAAAACGGACCATTTTCCACATTTCTGAAGCATGACGTAATGGGGGGGGTGTTATCCCTTTTGTCGAAAATCAGCCGTTTTTGCTCGAACATTAAATGCCTCCAAATGGTATTTATTTCACTTCCCGAGCCCCTGGAAGCATGGAAATCACTTTAAACATGCTAATTTTAGCTCTAACACTGATGATCCACCTACAAATGTGAACTGACGTTCAAAAATAAAACATTTGAAAACGGACCATTTTCCACATTTCTGAAGCATGAGGTAATGGGGGGGTGTTATCTCTTTTGTCGAAAATCAGCCGTTTTTGCTCGAACATTAAATGCCTCCAAATGGTATTTAATTAACTTCCCGGGGTGAAGAAACCCTTTTTGAGAACTCAGAGTGAGTAAATTGGCCATTTTCATGCACTTTTAACCATTCCATAAATCTTGTGTTTTGGGCCCCTGGAAGCATGAAAATCACTTTAAACATGCTAATTTTAGCTCTAACACTGATGATCCACCTACAAATGTGAACTGACGTTCAAAAATAAAACATTTGAAAACGGACCATTTTCCACATTTCTGAAGCATGACGTAATGGGGGGGTGTTATCTCTTTTGTCGAAAATCAGCCGTTTTTGCTCGGACATTAAATGCCTCCAAATGGTATTTATTTCACTTTCCGAGCCCCTGGAAGCATGAAAATCACTTTAAACATGCTAATTTTAGCTCTAACACTGATGATCCACCTACAAATGTGAACTGACGTTCAAAAATAAAACATTTGAAAACGGACCATTTTCCACATTTCTGAAGCATGACGTAATGGGGGGGTGTTATCTCTTTTGTCGAAAATCAGCCGTTTTTGCTCGAACATTAAATGCCTCCAAATGGTATTTAATTAACTTCCCGAGCCCCTGGAAGCATGAAAATCACTTTAAACATGCTGATTTTAGCTCTAACACTGATGATCCACCTACAAATGTGAACTGACGTTCAAAAATAAAACATTTGAAAACGGACCATTTTCCACATTTCTGAAGCATGAGGTAATGGGGGGGTGTTATCTCTTTTGTCGAAAATCAGCCGTTTTTGCTCGAACATTAAATGCCTCCAAATGGTATTTATTTCACTTCCCGGGGTGAAGAAACCCTTTTTGAGAACTCAGAGTGAGTAAATTGGCCATTTTCATGCACTTTTAACCATTCCATAAATCTTGTGTTTTGGGCCCCTGGAAGCATGAAAATCACTTTAAACATGCTAATTTTAGCTCTAACACTGATGATCCACCTACAAATGTGAACTGACGTTCAAAAATAAAACATTTGAAAACGGACCATTTTCCACATTTCTGAAGCATGACGTAATGGGGGGGTGTTATCTCTTTTGTCGAAAATCAGCCGTTTTTGCTCGAACATTAAATGCCTCCAAATGGTATTTAATTAACTTCCCGAGCCCCTGGAAGCATGAAAATCACTTTAAACATGCTAATTTTAGCTCTAACACTGATGATCCACCTACAAATGTGAACTGACTTTCAAAAATAAAACATTTGAAAACGGACCATTTTCCACATTTCTGAAGCATGACGTAATGGGGGGGTGTTATCTCTTTTGTCGAAAATCAGCCGTTTTTGCTCGAACATTAAATGCCTCCAAATGGTATTTATTTCACTTCCCGGGGTGAAGAAACCCTTTTTGAGAACTCAGAGTGAGTAAATTGGCCATTTTCATGCACTTTTAACCATTCCATAAATCTTGTGTTTTGGGCCCCTGGAAGCATGAAAATCACTTTAAACATGCTAATTTTAGCTCTAACACTGATGATCCACCTACAAATGTGAACTGACGTTCAAAAATAAAACATTTGAAAACGGACTATTTTCCACATTTCTGAAGCATGACGTAATGGGGGGGTGTTATCTCTTTTGTCGAAAATCAGCCGTTTTTGCTCGAACATTAAATGCCTCCAAATGGTATTTAATTAACTTCCCGAGCCCCTGGAAGCATGAAAATCACTTTAAACATGCTAATTTTAGCTCTAACACTGATGATCCACCTACAAATGTGAACTGACGTTCAAAAATGAAACATTTGAAAACGGACCATTTTCCACATTTCTGAAGCATGACGTAATGGGGGGGTGTTATCTCTTTTGTCGAAAATCAGCCGTTTTTGCTCGAACATTAAATGCCTCCAAATGGTATTTAATTAACTTCCCGGGGTGAAGAAACCCTTTTTGAGAACTCAGAGTGAGTAAATTGGCCATTTTCATGCACTTTTAACCATTCCATAAATCTTGTGTTTTGGGCCCCTGGAAGCATGAAAATCACTTTAAACATGCTAATTTTAGCTCTAACACTGATGATCCACCTACAAATGTGAACTGACGTTCAAAAATAAAACATTTGAAAACGGACCATTTCCACATTTCTGAAGCATGACGTAATGGGGGGGTGTTATCTCTTTTGTCGAAAATCAGCCGTTTTTGCTCGAACATTAAATGCCTCCAAATGGTATTTAATTAACTTCCCGAGCCCCTGGAAGCATGAAAATCACTTTAAACATGCTAATTTTAGCTCTAACACTGATGATCCACCTACAAATGTGAACTGACTTTCAAAAATAAAACATTTGAAAACGGACCATTTTCCACATTTCTGAAGCATGACGTAATGGGGGGGGTTATCTCTTTTGTCGAAAATCAGCCGTTTTTGCTCGAACATTAAATGCCTCCAAATGGTATTTATTTCACTTCCCGGGGTGAAGAAACCCTTTTTGAGAACTCAGAGTGAGTAAATTGGCCATTTTCATGCACTTTTAACCATTCCATAAATCTTGTGTTTTGGGCCCCTGGAAGCATGAAAATCACTTTAAACATGCTAATTTTAGCTCTAACACTGATGATCCACCTACAAATGTGAACTGACGTTCAAAAATAAAACATTTGAAAACGGACTATTTTCCACATTTCTGAAGCATGACGTAATGGGGGGGTGTTATCTCTTTTGTCGAAAATCAGCCGTTTTTGCTCGAACATTAAATGCCTCCAAATGGTATTTAATTAACTTCCCGAGCCCCTGGAAGCATGAAAATCACTTTAAACATGCTAATTTTAGCTCTAACACTGATGATCCACCTACAAATGTGAACTGACGTTCAAAAATAAAACATTTGAAAACGGACCATTTTCCACATTTCTGAAGCATGACGTAATGGGGGGGTGTTATCTCTTTTGTCGAAAATCAGCCGTTTTTGCTCGAACATTAAATGCCTCCAAATGGTATTTAATTAACTTCCCGAGCCCCTGGAAGCATGAAAATCACTTTAAACATGCTAATTTTAGCTCTAACACTGATGATCCACCTACAAATGTGAACTGACGTTCAAAAATAAAACATTTGAAAACGGACCATTTTCCACATTTCTGAAGCATGACGTAATGGGAGGGTGTTATCTCTTTTGTCGAAAATCAGCCGTTTTTGCTCGAACATTAAATGCCTCCAAATGGTATTTAATTAACTTCCCGAGCCCCTGGAAGCATGAAAATCACTTTAAACATGCTAATTTTAGCTCTAACACTGATGATCCACCTACAAATGTGAACTGACGTTCAAAAATAAAACATTTGAAAACGGACCATTTTCCACATTTCTGAAGCATGACGTAATGGGGGGGTGTTATCTCGTTTGTCGAAAATCAGCCGTTTTTGCTCGAACATTAAATGCCTCCAAATGGTATTTATTTCACTTCCCGGGGTGAAGAAACCCTTTTTGAGAACTCAGAGTGAGTAAATTGGCCATTTTCATGCACTTTTAACCATTCCATAAATCTTGTGTTTTGGGCCCTGGAAGCATGAAAATCACTTTAAACATGCTAATTTTAGCTCTAACACTGATGATCCACCTACAAATGTGAACTGACGTTCAAAAATAAAACATTTGAAAACGGACCATTTTCCACATTTCTGAAGCATGACGTAATGGGGGGGTGTTATCTCTTTTGTCGAAAATCAGCCGTTTTTGCTCGAACATTAATTGCCTCCAAATGGTATTTAATTAACTTCCCGAGCCCCTGGAAGCATGAAAATCACTTTAAACATGCTAATTTTAGCTCTAACACTGATGATCCACCTACAAATGTGAACTGACGTTCAAAAATAAAACATTTGAAAACGGACCATTTTCCACATTTCTGAAGCATGACGTAATGGGGGGGTGTTATCTCTTTTGTCGAAAATCAGCCGTTTTTGCTCGAACATTAAATGCCTCCAAATGGTATTTAATTAACTTCCCGGGGTGAAGAAACCCATTTTGAGAACTCAGAGTGAGTAAATTGGCCATTTTCATGCACTTTTAACCATTCCATAAATCTTGTGTTTTGGGCCCCTGGAAGCATGAAAATCACTTTAAACATGCTAATTTTAGCTCTAACACTGATGATCCACCTACAAATGTGAACTGACGTTCAAAAATAAAACATTTGAAAACGGACCATTTTCCACATTTCTGAAGCATGACGTAATGGGGGGGTGTTATCTCTTTTGTCGAAAATCAGCCGTTTTTGCTCGAACATTAAAACCCTCCAAATGGTATTTAATTAACTTCCCGAGCCCCTGGAAGCATGAAAATCACTTTAAACATGCTAATTTTAGCTCTAACACTGATGATCCACCTACAAATGTGAACTGACGTTCAAAAATAAAACATTTGAAAACGGACCATTTTCCACATTTCTGAAGCATGACGTAATGGGGGGGTGTTATCTCTTTTGTCGAAAATCAGCCGTTTTTGCTCGAACATTAAATGCCTCCAAATGGTATTTAATTAACTTCCCGGGGCGAAGAAACCCTTTTTGAGAACTCAGAGTGAGTAAATTGGCCATTTTCATGCACTTTTAACCATTCCATAAATCTTGTGTTTTGGGCCCCTGGAAGCATGAAAATCACTTTAAACATGCTCATTTTAGCTCTAACACTGATGATCCACCTACAAATGTGAACTGACGTTCAAAAATAAAACATTTGAAAACGGACCATTTTCCACATTTCTGAAGCATGACGTAATGGGGGGGTGTTATCTCTTTTGTCGAAAATCAGCCGTTTTTGCTCGAACATTAAATGCCTCCAAATGGTATTTAATTAACTTCCCGAGCCCCTGGAAGCATGAAAATCACTTTAAACATGCTAATTTTAGCTCTAACACTGATGATCCACCTACAAATGTGAACTGACGTTCAAAAATAAAACATTTGAAAACGGACCATTTTCCACATTTCTGAAGCATGACGTAATGGGGGGGGTGTTATCTCTTTTGTCGAAAATCAGCCGTTTTTGCTCGAACATTAAATGCCTCCAAATGGTATTTATTTCACTTCCCGAGCCCCTGGAAGCATGAAAATCACTTTAAACATGCTAATTTTAGCTCTAACACTGATGATCCACCTACAAATGTGAACTGACGTTCAAAAATAAAACATTTGAAAACGGACCATTTTCCACATTTCTGAAGCATGACGTAATGGGGGGGTGTTATCTCTTATGTCGAAAATCAGCCGTTTTTGCTCGAACATTAAATGCCTCCAAATGGTATTTAATTAACTTCCCGAGCCCCTGGAAGCATGAAAATCACTTTAAACATGCTAATTTTAGCTCTAACACTGATGATCCACCTACAAATGTGAACTGACGTTCAAAAATAAAACATTTGAAAACGGACCATTTTCCACATTTCTGAAGCATGACGTAATGGGGGGGTGTTATCTCTTTTGTCGAAAATCAGCCGTTTTTGCTCGAACATTAAATGCCTCCAAATGGTATTTAATTAACTTCCCGGGGTGAAGAAACCCTTTTTGAGAACTCAGAGTGAGTAAATTGGCCATTTTCATGCACTTTTAACCATTCCATAAATCTTGTGTTTTGGGCCCCTGGAAGCATGAAAATCACTTTAAACATGCTAATTTTAGCTATAACACTGATGATCCACCTACAAATGTGAACTGACGTTCAAAAATAAAACATTTGAAAACGGACCATTTTCCACATTTCTGAAGCATGACGTAATGGGGGGGTGTTATGTCTTTTGTCGAAAATCAGCCGTTTTTGCTCGAACATTAAATGCCTCCAAATGGTATTTATTTCACTTCCCGAGCCCCTGGAAGCATGAAAATCACTTTAAACATGCTAATTTTAGCTCTAACACTGATGATCCACCTACAAATGTGAACTGACGTTCAAAAATAAAACATTTGAAAACGGACCATTTTCCACATTTCTGAAGCATGACGTAATGGGGGGGTGTTATCTCTTTTGTCGAAAATCAGCCGTTTTTGCTCGAACATTAAATGCCTCCAAATGGTATTTAATTAACTTCCCGGGGTGAAGAAACCCTTTTTGAGAACTCAGAGTGAGTAAATTGGCCATTTTCATGCACTTTTAACCATTCCATAAATCTTGTGTTTTGGGCCCCTGGAAGCATGAAAATCACTTTAAACATGCTAATTTTAGCTCTAACACTGATGATCCACCTACAAATGTGAACTGACGTTCAAAAATAAAACATTTGAAAACGGACCATTTTCCACATTTCTGAAGCATGACGTAATGGGGGGGGTGTTATCTCTTTTGTCGAAAATCAGCCGTTTTTGCTCGAACATTAAATGCCTCCAAATGGTATTTAATTAACTTCCCGAGCCCCTGGAAGCATGAAAATCACTTTAAACATGCTAATTTTAGCTCTAACACTGATGATCCACCTACAAATGTGAACTGACGTTCAAAAATAAAACATTTGAAAACGGACCATTTTCCACATTTCTGAAGCATGACGTAATGGGGGGGTGTTATCTCTTTTGTCGAAAATCAGCCGTTTTTGCTCGAAGATTAAATGCCTCCAAATGGTATTTAATTAACTTCCCGAGCCCCTGGAAGCATGAAAATCACTTTAAACATGCTAATTTTAGCTCTAACACTGATGATCCACCTACAAATGTGAACTGACGTTCAAAAATAAAACATTTGAAAACGGACCATTTTCCACATTTCTGAAGCATGACGTAATGGGGGGGTGTTATCTCTTTTGTCGAAAATCAGCCGTTTTTGCTCGAACATTAAATGCCTCCAAATGGTATTTAATTAACTTCCCGAGCCCCTGGAAGCATGAAAATCACTTTAAACATGCTAATTTTAGCTCTAACACTGATGATCCACCTACAAATGTGAACTGACGTTCAAAAATAAAACATTTGAAAACGGACCATTTTCCACATTTCTGAAGCATGACGTAATGGGGGGGTGTTATCTCTTTTGTCGAAAATCAGCCGTTTTTGCTCGAACATTAAATGCCTCCAAATGGTATTTAATTAACTTCCCGGGGTGAATAAACCCTTTTTGAGAACTCAGAGTGAGTAAATTGGCCATTTTCATGCACTTTTAACCATTCCATAAATCTTGTGTTTTGGGCCCCTGGAAGCATGAAAATCACTTTAAACATGCTAATTTTAGCTCTAACACTGATGATCCACCTACAAATGTGAACTGACGTTCAAAAATAAAACATTTGAAAACGGACCATTTTCCACATTTCTGAAGCATGACGTAATGGGGGGGTGTTATCTCTTTTGTCGAAAATCAGCCGTTTTTGCTCGAACATTAAATGCCTCCAAATGGTATTTAATTAACTTCCCGAGCCCCTGGAAGCATGAAAATCACTTTAAACATGCTAATTTTAGCTCTAACACTGATGATCCACCTACAAATGTGAACTCACGTTCAAAAATAAAACATTTGAAAACGGACCATTTTCCACATTTCTGAAGCATGACGTAATGGGGGGGTGTTATCTCTTTTGTCGAAAATCAGCCGTTTTTGCTCGAACATTAAATGCCTCCAAATGGTATTTATTTCACTTCCCGAGCCCCTGGAAGCATGAAAATCACTTTAAACATGCTAATTTTAGCTCTAACACTGATGATCCACCTACAAATGTGAACTGACGTTCAAAAATAAAACATTTGAAAACGGACCATTTTCCACATTTCTGAAGCATGACGTAATGGGGGGGTGTTATCTCTTTTGTCGAAAATCAGCCGTTTTTGCTCGAACATTAAATGCCTCCAAATGGTATTTAATTAACTTCCCGAGCCCCTGGAAGCATGAAAATCACTTTAAACATGCTAATTTTAGCTCTAACACTGATGATCCACCTACAAATGTGAACTGACGTTCAAAAATAAAACATTTGAAAACGGACCATTTTCCACATTTCTGAAGCATGACGTAATGGGGGGGTGTTATCTCTTTTGTCGAAAATCAGCCGTTTTTGCTCGAACATTAAATGCCTCCAAATGGTATTTAATTAACTTCCCGGGGTGAAGAAACCCTTTTTGAGAACTCAGAGTGAGTAAATTGGCCATTTTCATGCACTTTTAACCATTCCATAAATCTTGTGTTTTGGGCCTCTGGAAGCATGAAAATCACTTTAAACATGCTAATTTTAGCTATAACACTGATGATCCACCTACAAATGTGAACTGACGTTCAAAAATAAAATATTTGAAAACAGACCTTTTTCCACATTTCTGAAGCATGACCTAATGGGGGGGTGTTATCTCTTTTGTCGAAAATCAGCCGTTTTTGCTCGAACATTAAATGCCTCCAAATGGTATTTAATTAACTTCCCGAGCCCCTGGAAGCATGAAAATCACTTTAAACATGCTAATTTTAGCTCTAACACTGATGATCCACCTACAAATGTGAACTGACGTTCAAAAATAAAACATTTGAAAACGGACCATTTTCCACATTTCTGAAGCATGACGTAATGGGGGGGTGTTATCTCTTTTGTCGAAAATCAGCCGTTTTTGCTCGAACATTAAATGCCTCCAAATGGTATTTAATTAACTTCCCGGGGTGAAGAAACCCTTTTTGAGAACTCAGAGTGAGTAAATTGGCCATTTTCATGCACTTTTAACCATTCCATAAATCTTGTGTTTTGGGCCTCTGGAAGCATGAAAATCACTTTAAACATGCTAATTTTAGCTCTAACACTGATGATCCACCTACAAATGTGAACTGACGTTCAAAAATAAAACATTTGAAAACGGACCATTTTCCACATTTCTGAAGCATGACGTAATGGGGGGGTGTTATCTCTTTTGTCGAAAATCAGCCGTTTTTGCTCGAACATTAAATGCCTCCAAATGGTATTTAATTAACTTCCCGGGGTGAAGAAACCCTTTTTGAGAACTCAGAGTGAGTAAATTGGCCATTTTCATGCACTTTTAACCATTCCATAAATCTTGTGTTTTGGGCCCCTGGAAGCATGAAAATCACTTTAAACATGCTAATTTTAGCTCTAACACTGATGATCCACCTACAAATGTGAACTGACGTTCAAAAATAAAACATTTGAAAACGGACCATTTTCCACATTTCTGAAGCATGACGTAATGGGGGGGTGTTATCTCTTTTGTCGAAAATCAGCCGTTTTTGCTCGAACATTAAATGCCTCCAAATGGTATTTAATTAACTTCCCGAGCCCCTGGAAGCATGAAAATCACTTTAAACATGCTAATTTTAGCTCTAACACTGATGATCCACCTACAAATGTGAACTGACGTTCAAAAATAAAACATTTGAAAGCGGACCATTTTCCACATTTCTGAAGCATGACGTAATGGGGGGGTGTTATCTCTTTTGTCGAAAATCAGCCGTTTTTGCTCGAACATTAAATGCCTCCAAATGGTATTTAATTAACTTCCCGGGGTGAAGAAACCCTTTTTGAGAACTCAGAGTGAGTAAATTGGCCATTTTCATGCACTTTTAACCATTCCATAAATCTTGTGTTTTGGGCCCCTGGAAGCATGAAAATCACTTTAAACATGCTAATTTTAGCTCTAACACTGATGATCCACCTACAAATGTGAACTGACGTTCAAAAATAAAACATTTGAAAACGGACCATTTTCCACATTTCTGAAGCATGACGTAATGGGGGGGTGTTATCTCTTTTGTCGAAAATCAGCCGTTTTTGCTCGAACATTAAATGCCTCCAAATGGTATTTAATTAACTTCCCGAGCCCCTGGAAGCATGAAAATCACTTTAAACATGCTAATTTTAGCTCTAACACTGATGATCCACCTACAAATGTGAACTGACGTTCAAAAATAAAACATTTGAAAACGGACCATTTTCCACATTTCTGAAGCATGACGTAATGGGGGGGTGTTATCTCTTTTGTCGAAAATCAGCCGTTTTTGCTCGAACATTAAATGCCTCCAAATGGTATTTATTTCACTTCCCGAGCCCCTGGAAGCATGAAAATCACTTTAAACATGCTAATTTTAGCTCTAACACTGATGATCCACCTACAAATGTGAACTGACGTTCAAAAATAAAACATTTGAAAACGGACCATTTTCCACATTTCTGAAGCATGACGTAATGGGGGGGGTGTTATCTCTTTTGTCGAAAATCAGCCGTTTTTGCTCGAACATTAAATGCCTCCAAATGGTATTTAATTAACTTCCCGGGGTGAAGAAACCCTTTTTGAGAACTCAGAGTGAGTAAATTGGCCATTTTCATGCACTTTTAACCATTCCATAAATCTTGTGTTTTGGGCCCCTGGAAGCATGAAAATCACTTTAAACATGCTAATTTTAGCTCTAACACTGATGATCCACCTACAAATGTGAACTGACGTTCAAAAATAAAACATTTGAAAACGGACCATTTTCCACATTTCTGAAGCATGACGTAATGGGGGGGTGTTATCTCTTTTGTCGAAAATCAGCCGTTTTTGCTCGAACATTAAATGCCTCCAAATGGTATTTATTTCACTTCCCGGGGTGAAGAAACCCTTTTTGAGAACTCAGAGTGAGTAAATTGGCCATTTTCATGCACTTTTAACCATTCCATAAATCTTGTGTTTTGGGCCCCTGGAAGCATGAAAATCACTTTAAACATGCTAATTTTAGCTCTAACACTGATGATCCACCTACAAATGTGAACTGACGTTCAAAAATAAAACATTTGAAAACGGACCATTTTCCACATTTCTGAAGCATGACGTAATGGGGGGGTGTTATCTCTTTTGTCGAAAATCAGCCGTTTTTGCTCGAACATTAAATGCCTCCAAATGGTATTTAATTAACTTCCCGAGCCCCTGGAAGCATGAAAATCACTTTAAACATGCTAATTTTAGCTCTAACACTGATGATCCACCTACAAATGTGAACTGACTTTCAAAAATAAAACATTTGAAAACGGACCATTTTCCACATTTCTGAAGCATGACGTAATGGGGGGGTGTTATCTCTTTTGTCGAAAATCAGCCGTTTTTGCTCGAACATTAAATGCCTCCAAATGGTATTTATTTCACTTCCCGGGGTGAAGAAACCCTTTTTGAGAACTCAGAGTGAGTAAATTGGCCATTTTCATGCACTTTTAACCATTCCATAAATCTTGTGTTTTGGGCCCCTGGAAGCATGAAAATCACTTTAAACATGCTAATTTTAGCTCTAACACTGATGATCCACCTACAAATGTGAACTGACGTTCAAAAATAAAACATTTGAAAACGGACCATTTTCCACATTTCTGAAGCATGACGTAATGGGGGGGGTGTTATCTCTTTTGTCGAAAATCAGCCGTTTTTGCTCGAACATTAAATGCCTCCAAATGGTATTTAATTAACTTCCCGAGCCCCTGGAAGCATGAAAATCACTTTAAACATGCTAATTTTAGCTCTAACACTGATGATCCACCTACAAATGTGAACTGACGTTCAAAAATAAAACATTTGAAAACGGACCATTTTCCACATTTCTGAAGCATGACGTAATGGGGGGGTGTTATCTCTTTTGTCGAAAATCAGCCGTTTTTGCTCGAACATTAAATGCCTCCAAATGGTATTTAATTAACTTCCCGAGCCCCTGGAAGCATGAAAATCACTTTAAACATGCTAATTTTAGCTCTAACACTGATGATCCACCTACAAATGTGAACTGACGTTCAAAAATAAAACATTTGAAAACGGACCATTTTCCACATTTCTGAAGCATGACGTAATGGGGGGGTGTTATCTCTTTTGTCGAAAATCAGCCGTTTTTGCTCGAACATTAAATGCCTCCAAATGGTATTTAATTAACTTCCCGAGCCCCTGGAAGCATGAAAATCACTTTAAACATGCTAATTTTAGCTCTAACACTGATGATCCACCTACAAATGTGAACTGACGTTCAAAAATAAAACATTTGAAAACGGACCATTTTCCACATTTCTGAAGCATGACGTAATGGGGGGGTGTTATCTCTTTTGTCGAAAATCAGCCGTTTTTGCTCGAACATTAAATGCCTCCAAATGGTATTTAATTAACTTCCCGGGGTGAAGAAACCCTTTTTGAGCACTCAGAGTGAGTAAATTGGCCATTTTCATGCACTTTTAACCATTCCATAAATCTTGTGTTTTGGGCCCCTGGAAGCATGAAAATCACTTTAAACATGCTAATTTTAGCTCTAACACTGATGATCCACCTACAAATGTGAACTGACGTTCAAAAATAAAACATTTGAAAACGGACCATTTTCCACATTTCTGAAGCATGACGTAATGGGGGGGTGTTATCTCTTTTGTCGAAAATCAGCCGTTTTTGCTCGAACATTAAATGCCTCCAAATGGTATTTAATTAACTTCCCGAGCCCCTGGAAGCATGAAAATCACTTTAAACATGCTAATTTTAGCTCTAACACTGATGATCCACCTACAAATGTGAACTCACGTTCAAAAATAAAACATTTGAAAACGGACCATTTTCCACATTTCTGAAGCATGACGTAATGGGGGGGTGTTATCTCTTTTGTCGAAAATCAGCCGTTTTTGCTCGAACATTAAATGCCTCCAAATGGTATTTATTTCACTTCCCGAGCCCCTGGAAGCATGAAAATCACTTTAAACATGCTAATTTTAGCTCTAACACTGATGATCCACCTACAAATGTGAACTGACGTTCAAAAATAAAACATTTGAAAACGGACCATTTTCCACATTTCTGAAGTATGACGTAATGGGGGGGTGTTATCTCTTTTGTCGAAAATCAGCCGTTTTTGCTCGAACATTAAATGCCTCCAAATGGTATTTAATTAACTTCCCGAGCCCCTGGAAGCATGAAAATCACTTTAAACATGCTAATTTTAGCTCTAACACTGATGATCCACCTACAAATGTGAACTGACGTTCAAAAATAAAACATTTGAAAACGGACCATTTTCCACATTTCTGAAGCATGACGTAATGGGGGGGTGTTATCTCTTTTGTCGAAAATCAGCCGTTTTTGCTCGAACATTAAATGCCTCCAAATGGTATTTAATTAACTTCCCGGGGTGAAGAAACCCTTTTTGAGAACTCAGAGTGAGTAAATTGGCCATTTTCATGCACTTTTAACCATTCCATAAATCTTGTGTTTTGGGCCCCTGGAAGCATGAAAATCACTTTAAACATGCTAATTTTAGCTATAACACTGATGATCCACCTACAAATGTGAACTGACGTTCAAAAATGAAATATTTGAAAACAGACCTTTTTCCACATTTCTGAAGCATGACGTAATGGGGGGGTGTTATGTCTTTTGTCGAAAATCAGCCGTTTTTGCTCGAACATTAAATGCCTCCAAATGGTATTTATTTCACTTCCCGAGCCCCTGGAAGCATGAAAATCACTTTAAACATGATAATTTTAGCTCTAACACTGATGATCCACCTACAAATGTGAACTGACGTTCAAAAATAAAACATTTGAAAACGGACCATTTTCCACATTTCTGAAGCATGACGTAATGGGGGGGTGTTATCTCTTTTGTCGAAAATCAGCCGTTTTTGCTCGAACATTAAATGCCTCCAAATGGTATTTAATTAACTTCCCGAGCCCCTGGAAGCATGAAAATCACTTTAAACATGCTAATTTTAGCTCTAACACTGATGATCCACCTACAAATGTGAACTGACGTTCAAAAATAAAACATTTGAAAACGGACCATTTTCCACATTTCTGAAGCATGACGTAATGGGGGGGTGTTATCTCTTTTGTCGAAAATCAGCCGTTTTTGCTCGAACATTAAATGCCTCCAAATGGTATTTAATTAACTTCCCGGGGTGAAGAAACCCTTTTTGAGAACTCAGAGTGAGTAAATTGGCCATTTTCATGCACTTTTAACCATTCCATAAATCTTGTGTTTTGGGCCCCTGGAAGCATGAAAATCACTTTAAACATGCTAATTTTAGCTATAACACTGATGATCCACCTACAAATGTGAACTGACGTTCAAAAATAAAATATTTGAAAACAGACCTTTTTCCACATTTCTGAAGCATGACGTAATGGGGGGGTGTTATGTCTTTTGTCGAAAATCAGCCGTTTTTGCTCGAACATTAAATGCCTCCAAATGGTATTTATTTCACTTCCCGAGCCCCTGGAAGCATGAAAATCACTTTAAACATGATAATTTTAGCTCTAACACTGATGATCCACCTACAAATGTGAACTGACGTTCAAAAATAAAACATTTGAAAACGGACCATTTTCCACATTTCTGAAGCATGACGTAATGGGGGGGTGTTATCTCTTTTGTCGAAAATCAGCCGTTTTTGCTCGAACATTAAATGCCTCCAAATGGTATTTAATTAACTTCCCGGGGTGAAGAAACCCTTTTTGAGAACTCAGAGTGAGTAAATTGGCCATTTTCATGCACTTTTAACCATTCCATAAATCTTGTGTTTTGGGCCCCTGGAAGCATGAAAATCACTTTAAACATGCTAATTTTAGCTCTAACACTGATGATCCACCTACAAATGTGAACTGACGTTCAAAAATAAAACATTTGAAAACGGACCATTTTCCACATTTCTGAAGCATGACGTAATGGGGGGGGTGTTATCTCTTTTGTCGAAAATCAGCCGTTTTTGCTCGAACATTAAATGCCTCCAAATGGTATTTAATTAACTTCCCGAGCCCCTGGAAGCATGAAAATCACTTTAAACATGCTAATTTTAGCTCTAACACTGATGATCCACCTACAAATGTGAACTGACGTTCAAAAATAAAACATTTGAAAGCGGACCATTTTCCACATTTCTGAAGCATGACGTAATGGGGGGGTGTTATCTCTTTTGTCGAAAATCAGCCGTTTTTGCTCGAACATTAAATGCCTCCAAATGGTATTTAATTAACTTCCCGGGGTGAAGAAACCCTTTTTGAGAACTCAGAGTGAGTAAATTGGCCATTTTCATGCACTTTTAACCATTCCATAAATCTTGTGTTTTGGGCCCCTGGAAGCATGAAAATCACTTTAAACATGCTAATTTTAGCTCTAACACTGATGATCCACCTACAAATGTGAACTGACGTTCAAAAATAAAACATTTGAAAACGGACCATTTTCCACATTTCTGAAGCATGACGTAATGGGGGGGTGTTATCTCTTTTGTCGAAAATCAGCCGTTTTTGCTCGAACATTAAATGCCTCCAAATGGTATTTAATTAACTTCCCGAGCCCCTGGAAGCATGAAAATCACTTTAAACATGCTAATTTTAGCTCTAACACTGATGATCCACCTACAAATGTGAACTGACGTTCAAAAATAAAACATTTGAAAACGGACCATTTTCCACATTTCTGAAGCATGACGTAATGGGGGGGTGTTATCTCTTTTGTCGAAAATCAGCCGTTTTTGCTCGAACATTAAATGCCTCCAAATGGTATTTATTTCACTTCCCGAGCCCCTGGAAGCATGAAAATCACTTTAAACATGCTAATTTTAGCTCTAACACTGATGATCCACCTACAAATGTGAACTGACGTTCAAAAATAAAACATTTGAAAACGGACCATTTTCCACATTTCTGAAGCATGACGTAATGGGGGGGGTGTTATCTCTTTTGTCGAAAATCAGCCGTTTTTGCTCGAACATTAAATGCCTCCAAATGGTATTTAATTAACTTCCCGGGGTGAAGAAACCCTTTTTGAGAACTCAGAGTGAGTAAATTGGCCATTTTCATGCACTTTTAACCATTCCATAAATCTTGTGTTTTGGGCCCCTGGAAGCATGAAAATCACTTTAAACATGCTAATTTTAGCTCTAACACTGATGATCCACCTACAAATGTGAACTGACGTTCAAAAATAAAACATTTGAAAACGGACCATTTTCCACATTTCTGAAGCATGACGTAATGGGGGGGTGTTATCTCTTTTGTCGAAAATCAGCCGTTTTTGCTCGAACATTAAATGCCTCCAAATGGTATTTAATTAACTTCCCGAGCCCCTGGAAGCATGAAAATCACTTTAAACATGCTGATTTTAGCTCTAACACTGATGATCCACCTACAAATGTGAACTGACGTTCAAAAATAAAACATTTGAAAACGGACCATTTTCCACATTTCTGAAGCATGAGGTAATGGGGGGGTGTTATCTCTTTTGTCGAAAATCAGCCGTTTTTGCTCGAACATTAAATGCCTCCAAATGGTATTTATTTCACTTCCCGGGGTGAAGAAACCCTTTTTGAGAACTCAGAGTGAGTAAATTGGCCATTTTCATGCACTTTTAACCATTCCATAAATCTTGTGTTTTGGGCCCCTGGAAGCATGAAAATCACTTTAAACATGCTAATTTTAGCTCTAACACTGATGATCCACCTACAAATGTGAACTGACGTTCAAAAATAAAACATTTGAAAACGGACCATTTTCCACATTTCTGAAGCATGACGTAATGGGGGGGTGTTATCTCTTTTGTCGAAAATCAGCCGTTTTTGCTCGAACATTAAATGCCTCCAAATGGTATTTAATTAACTTCCCGAGCCCCTGGAAGCATGAAAATCACTTTAAACATGCTAATTTTAGCTCTAACACTGATGATCCACCTACAAATGTGAACTGACTTTCAAAAATAAAACATTTGAAAACGGACCATTTTCCACATTTCTGAAGCATGACGTAATGGGGGGGGGTGTTATCTCTTTTGTCGAAAATCAGCCGTTTTTGCTCGAACATTAAATGCCTCCAAATGGTATTTATTTCACTTCCCGGGGTGAAGAAACCCTTTTTGAGAACTCAGAGTGAGTAAATTGGCCATTTTCATGCACTTTTAACCATTCCATAAATCTTGTGTTTTGGGCCCCTGGAAGCATGAAAATCACTTTAAACATGCTAATTTTAGCTCTAACACTGATGATCCACCTACAAATGTGAACTGACGTTCAAAAATAAAACATTTGAAAACGGACCATTTTCCACATTTCTGAAGCATGACGTAATGGGGGGGTGTTATCTCTTTTGTCGAAAATCAGCCGTTTTTGCTCGAACATTAAATGCCTCCAAATGGTATTTAATTAACTTCCCGAGCCCCTGGAAGCATGAAAATCACTTTAAACATGCTAATTTTAGCTCCAACACTGATGATCCACCTACAAATGTGAACTGACGTTCAAAAATGAAACATTTGAAAACGGACCATTTTCCACATTTCTGAAGCATGACGTAATGGGGGGGGTGTTATCTCTTTTGTCGAAAATCAGCCGTTTTTGCTCGAACATTAAATGCCTCCAAATGGTATTTAATTAACTTCCCGGGGTGAAGAAACCCTTTTTGAGAACTCAGAGTGAGAAAATTGGCCATTTTCATGCACTTTTAACCATTCCATAAATCTTGTGTTTTGGGCCCCTGGAAGCATGAAAATCACTTTAAACATGCTAATTTTAGCTCTAACACTGATGATCCACCTACAAATGTGAACTGACGTTCAAAAATAAAACATTTGAAAACGGACCATTTTCCACATTTCTGAAGCATGACGTAATGGGGGGGTGTTATCTCTTTTGTCGAAAATCAGCCGTTTTTGCTCGAACATTAAATGCCTCCAAATGGTATTTAATTAACTTCCCGAGCCCCTGGAAGCATGAAAATCACTTTAAACATGCTAATTTTAGCTCTAACACTGATGATCCACCTACAAATGTGAACTGACGTTCAAAAATAAAACATTTGAAAACGGACCATTTTCCACATTTCTGAAGCATGACGTAATGGGGGGGTGTTATCTCTTTTGTCGAAAATCAGCCGTTTTTGCTCGAACATTAAATGCCTCCAAATGGTATTTAATTAACTTCCCGGGGTGAAGAAACCCTTTTTGAGAACTCAGAGTGAGTAAATTGGCCATTTTCATGCACTTTTAACCATTCCATAAATCTTGTGTTTTGGGCCCCTGGAAGCATGAAAATCACTTTAAAATGCTAATTTTAGCTCTAACACTGATGATCCACCTACAAATGTGAACTGACGTTCAAAAATAAAACATTTGAAAACGGACCATTTTCCACATTTCTGAAGCATGACGTAATGAGGGGGGTGTTATCCCTTTTGTCGAAAATCAGCCGTTTTTGCTCGAACATTAAATGCCTCCAAATGGTATTTATTTCACTTCCCGAGCCCCTGGAAGCATGGAAATCACTTTAAACATGCTAATTTTAGCTCTAACACTGATGATCCACCTACAAATGTGAACTGACGTTCAAAAATAAAACATTTGAAAACGGACCATTTTCCACATTTCTGAAGCATGAGGTAATGGGGGGGTGTTATCTCTTTTGTCGAAAATCAGCCGTTTTTGCTCGAACATTAAATGCCTCCAAATGGTATTTAATTAACTTCCCGGGGTGAAGAAACCCTTTTTGAGAACTCAGAGTGAGTAAATTGGCCATTTTCATGCACTTTTAACCATTCCATAAATCTTGTGTTTTGGGCCCCTGGAAGCATGAAAATCACTTTAAACATGCTAATTTTAGCTCTAACACTGATGATCCACCTACAAATGTGAACTGACGTTCAAAAATAAAACATTTGAAAACGGACCATTTTCCACATTTCTGAAGCATGACGTAATGGGGGGGTGTTATCTCTTTTGTCGAAAATCAGCCGTTTTTGCTCGGACATTAAATGCCTCCAAATGGTATTTATTTCACTTTCCGAGCCCCTGGAAGCATGAAAATCACTTTAAACATGCTAATTTTAGCTCTAACACTGATGATCCACCTACAAATGTGAACTGACGTTCAAAAATAAAACATTTGAAAACGGACCATTTTCCACATTTCTGAAGCATGACGTAATGGGGGGGTGTTATCTCTTTTGTCGAAAATCAGCCGTTTTTGCTCGAACATTAAATGCCTCCAAATGGTATTTAATTAACTTCCCGAGCCCCTGGAAGCATGAAAATCACTTTAAACATGCTGATTTTAGCTCTAACACTGATGATCCACCTACAAATGTGAACTGACGTTCAAAAATAAAACATTTGAAAACGGACCATTTTCCACATTTCTGAAGCATGAGGTAATGGGGGGGTGTTATCTCTTTTGTCGAAAATCAGCCGTTTTTGCTCGAACATTAAATGCCTCCAAATGGTATTTATTTCACTTCCCGGGGTGAAGAAACCCTTTTTGAGAACTCAGAGTGAGTAAATTGGCCATTTTCATGCACTTTTAACCATTCCATAAATCTTGTGTTTTGGGCCCCTGGAAGCATGAAAATCACTTTAAACATGCTAATTTTAGCTCTAACACTGATGATCCACCTACAAATGTGAACTGACGTTCAAAAATAAAACATTTGAAAACGGACCATTTTCCACATTTCTGAAGCATGACGTAATGGGGGGGTGTTATCTCTTTTGTCGAAAATCAGCCGTTTTTGCTCGAACATTAAATGCCTCCAAATGGTATTTAATTAACTTCCCGAGCCCCTGGAAGCATGAAAATCACTTTAAACATGCTAATTTTAGCTCTAACACTGATGATCCACCTACAAATGTGAACTGACTTTCAAAAATAAAACATTTGAAAACGGACCATTTTCCACATTTCTGAAGCATGACGTAATGGGGGGGTGTTATCTCTTTTGTCGAAAATCAGCCGTTTTTGCTCGAACATTAAATGCCTCCAAATGGTATTTATTTCACTTCCCGGGGTGAAGAAACCCTTTTTGAGAACTCAGAGTGAGTAAATTAGCCATTTTCATGCACTTTTAACCATTCCATAAATCTTGTGTTTTGGGCCCCTGGAAGCATGAAAATCACTTTAAACATGCTAATTTTAGCTCTAACACTGATGATCCACCTACAAATGTGAACTGACGTTCAAAAATAAAACATTTGAAAACGGACTATTTTCCACATTTCTGAAGCATGACGTAATGGGGGGGTGTTATCTCTTTTGTCGAAAATCAGCCGTTTTTGCTCGAACATTAAATGCCTCCAAATGGTATTTAATTAACTTCCCGAGCCCCTGGAAGCATGAAAATCACTTTAAACATGCTAATTTTAGCTCTAACACTGATGATCCACCTACAAATGTGAACTGACGTTCAAAAATGAAACATTTGAAAACGGACCATTTTCCACATTTCTGAAGCATGACGTAATGGGGGGGTGTTATCTCTTTTGTCGAAAATCAGCCGTTTTTGCTCGAACATTAAATGCCTCCAAATGGTATTTAATTAACTTCCCGGGGTGAAGAAACCCTTTTTGAGAACTCAGAGTGAGTAAATTGGCCATTTTCATGCACTTTTAACCATTCCATAAATCTTGTGTTTTGGGCCCCTGGAAGCATGAAAATCACTTTAAACATGCTAATTTTAGCTCTAACACTGATGATCCACCTACAAATGTGAACTGACGTTCAAAAATAAAACATTTGAAAACGGACCATTTTCCACATTTCTGAAGCATGACGTAATGGGGGGGTGTTATCTCTTTTGTCGAAAATCAGCCGTTTTTGCTCGAACATTAAATGCCTCCAAATGGTATTTAATTAACTTCCCGAGCCCCTGGAAGCATGAAAATCACTTTAAACATGCTAATTTTAGCTCTAACACTGATGATCCACCTACAAATGTGAACTGACGTTCAAAAATAAAACATTTGAAAACGGACCATTTTCCACATTTCTGAAGCATGACGTAATGGGGGGGTGTTATCTCTTTTGTCGAAAATCAGCCGTTTTTGCTCGAACATTAAATGCCTCCAAATGGTATTTAATTAACTTCCCGGGGTGAAGAAACCCTTTTTGAGAACTCAGAGTGAGTAAATTGGCCATTTTCATGCACTTTTAACCATTCCATAAATCTTGTGTTTTGGGCCCCTGGAAGCATGAAAATCACTTTAAAATGCTAATTTTAGCTCTAACACTGATGATCCACCTACAAATGTGAACTGACGTTCAAAAATAAAACATTTGAAAACGGACCATTTTCCACATTTCTGAAGCATGACGTAATGGGGGGGTGTTATCCCTTTTGTCGAAAATCAGCCGTTTTTGCTCGAACATTAAATGCCTCCAAATGGTATTTATTTCACTTCCCGAGCCCCTGGAAGCATGAAAATCACTTTAAACATGCTAATTTTAGCTCTAACACTGATGATCCACCTACAAATGTGAACTGACGTTCAAAAATAAAACATTTGAAAACGGACCATTTTCCACATTTCTGAAGCATGACGTAATGGGGGGGTGTTATCTCTTTTGTCGAAAATCAGCCGTTTTTGCTTGAACATTAAATGCCTCCAAATGGTATTTAATTAACTTCCCGAGCCCCTGGAAGCATGAAAATCACTTTAAACATGCTAATTTTAGCTCTAACACTGATGATCCACCTACAAATGTGAACTGACGTTCAAAAATAAAACATTTGAAAACGGACCATTTTCCACATTTCTGAAGCATGACGTAATGGGGAGGTGTTATCTCTTTTGTCGAAAATCAGCCGTTTTTGCTCGAACATTAAATGCCTCCAAATGGTATTTAATTAACTTCCCGGGGTGAAGAAACCCTTTTTGAGAACTCAGAGTGAGTAAATTGGCCATTTTCATGCACTTTTAACCATTCCATAAATCTTGTGTTTTGGGCCCCTGGAAGCATGAAAATCACTTTAAACATGCTAATTTTAGCTCTAACACTGATGATCCACCTACAAATGTGAACTGACGTTCAAAAATAAAACATTTGAAAACGGACCATTTTCCACATTTCTGAAGCATGACGTAATGGGGGGGTGTTATCTCTTTTGTCGAAAATCAGCCGTTTTTGCTCGAACATTAAATGCCTCCAAATGGTATTTAATTAACTTCCCGAGCCCCTGGAAGCATGAAAATCACTTTAAACATGCTAATTTTAGCTCTAACACTGATGATCCACCTACAAATGTGAACTGACGTTCAAAAATAAAACATTTGAAAACGGACCATTTTCCACATTTCTGAAGCATGACGTAATGGGGGGGTGTTATCTCTTTTGTCGAAAATCAGCCGTTTTTGCTCGAACATTAAATGCCTCCAAATGGTATTTAATTAACTTCCCGGGGTGAAGAAACCCTTTTTGAGAACTCAGAGTGAGTAAATTGGCCATTTTCATGCACGTTTAACCATTCCATAAATCTTGTGTTTTGGGCCCCTGGAAGCATGAAAATCTCTTTAAACATGCTAATTTTAGCTCTAACACTGATGATCCACCTACAAATGTGAACTGACGTTCAAAAATAAAACATTTGAAAACGGACCATTTTCCACATTTCTGAAGCATGACGTAATGGGGGGGTGTTATCTCTTTTGTCGAAAATCAGCCGTTTTTGCTCGAACATTAAATGCCTCCAAATGGTATTTAATTAACTTCCCGAGCCCCTGGAAGCATGAAAATCACTTTAAACATGCTAATTTTAGCTCTAACACTGATGATCCACCTACAAATGTGAACTGACGTTCAAAAATAAAACATTTGAAAACGGACCATTTTCCACATTTCTGAAGCATGACTTAATGGGGGGGTGTTATCTCTTTTGTCGAAAATCAGCCGTTTTTGCTCGAACATTAAATGCCTCCAAATGGTATTTAATTACTTCCCGGGGTGAAGAAACTCTTTTTGAGAACTCAGAGTGAGTAAATTGGCCATTTTCATGCACTTTTAACCATTCCATAAATCTTGTGTTTTGGGCCCCTGGAAGCATGAAAATCACTTTAAACATGCTAATTTTAGCTCTAACACTGATGATCCACCTACAAATGTGAACTGACGTTCAAAAATAAAACATTTGAAAACGGACCATTTTCCACATTTCTGAAGCATGACGTAATGGGGGGGTGTTATCTCTTTTGTCGAAAATCTGCCGTTTTTGCTCGAACATTAAATGCCTCCAAATGGTATTTAATTAACTTCCCGAGCCCCTGGAAGCATGAAAATCACTTTAAACATGCTAATTTTAGCTCTAACACTGATGATCCACCTACAAATGTGAACTGACGTTCAAAAATAAAACATTTGAAAACGGACCATTTTCCACATTTCTGAAGCATGACGTAATGGGGGGTGTTATCTCTTTTGTCGAAAATCAGCCGTTTTTGCTCGAACATTAAATGCCTCCAAATGGTATTTAATTAACTTCCCGGGGTGAAGAAACCCTTTTTGAGAACTCAGAGTGAGTAAATTGGCCATTTTCATGCACTTTTAACCATTCCATAAATCTTGTGTTTTGGGCCCCTGGAAGCATGAAAATCACTTTAAACATGCTAATTTTAGCTCTAACACTGATGATCCACCTACAAATGTGAACTGACGTTCAAAAATAAAACATTTGAAAACGGACCATTTTCCACATTTCTGAAGCATGACGTAATGGGGGGGTGTTATCTCTTTTGTCGAAAATCAGCCGTTTTTGCTCGAACATTAAATGCCTCCAAATGGTATTTAATTAACTTCCCGAGCCCCTGGAAGCATGAAAATCACTTTAAACATGCTAATTTTAGCTCTATCACTGATGATCCACCTACAAATGTGAACTGACGTTCAAAAATAAAACATTTGAAAACGGACCATTTTCCACATTTCTGAAGCATGACGTAATGGGGGGGTGTTATCTCTTTTGTCGAAAATCAGCCGTTTTTGCTCGAACATTAAATGCCTCCAAATGGTATTTAATTAACTTCCCGGGGTGAAGAAACCCTTTTTGAGAACTCAGAGTGAGTAAATTGGCCATTTTCATGCACGTTTAACCATTCCATAAATCTTGTGTTTTGGGCCCCTGGAAGCATGAAAATCACTTTAAACATGCTAATTTTAGCTCTAACACTGATGATCCACCTACAAATGTGAACTGACGTTCAAAAATAAAACATTTGAAAACGGACCATTTTCCACATTTCTGAAGCATGACGTAATGGGGGGGTGTTATCTCTTTTGTCGAAAATCAGCCGTTTTTGCTCGAACATTAAATGCCTCCAAATGGTATTTAATTAACTTCCCGAGCCCCTGGAAGCATGAAAATCACTTTAAACATGCTAATTTTAGCTCTAACACTGATGATCCACCTACAAATGTGAACTGACGTTCAAAAATAAAACATTTGAAAACGGACCATTTTCCACATTTCTGAAGCATGACGTAATGGGGGGGTGTTATCTCTTTTGTCGAAAATCAGCCGTTTTTGCTCGGACATTAAATGCCTCCAAATGGTATTTAATTAACTTCCCGAGCCCCTGGAAGCATGAAAATCACTTTAAACATGCTAATTTTAGCTCTAACACTGATGATCCACCTACAAATGTGAACTGACGTTCAAAAATAAAACATTTGAAAACGGACCATTTTCCACATTTCTGAAGCATGACGTAATGGGGGGGTGTTATCTCTTTTGTCGAAAATCAGCCGTTTTTGCTCGAACATTAAATGCCTCCAAATGGTATTTAATTAACTTCCCGGGGTGAAGAAACTCTTTTTGAGAACTCAGAGTGAGTAAATTGGCCATTTTCATGCACTTTTAACCATTCCATAAATCTTGTGTTTTGGGCCCCTGGAAGCATGAAAATCACTTTAAACATGCTAATTTTAGCTCTAACACTGATGATCCACCTACAAATGTGAACTGACGTTCAAAAATAAAACATTTGAAAACGGACCATTTTCCACATTTCTGAAGCATGACGTAATGGGGGGGTGTTATCTCTTTTGTCGAAAATCAGCCGTTTTTGCTCGAACATTAAATGCCTCCAAATGGTATTTAATTAACTTCCCGAGCCCCTGGAAGCATGAAAATCACTTTAAACATGCTAATTTTAGCTCTAACACTGATGATCCACCTACAAATGTGAACTGACGTTCAAAAATAAAACATTTGAAAACGGACCATTTTCCACATTTCTGAAGCATGACGTAATGGGGGGTGTTATCTCTTTTGTCGAAAATCAGCCGTTTTTGCTCGAACATTAAATGCCTCCAAATGGTATTTAATTAACTTCCCGGGGTGAAGAAACCCTTTTTGAGAACTTAGAGTGAGTAAATTGGCCATTTTCATGCACTTTTAACCATTCCATAAATCTTGTGTTTTGGGCCCCTGGAAGCATGAAAATCACTTTAAACATGCTAATTTTAGCTCTAACACTGATGATCCACCTACAAATGTGAACTGACGTTCAAAAATAAAACATTTGAAAACGGACCATTTTCCACATTTCTGAAGCATGACGTAATGGGGGGGTGTTATCTCTTTTGTCGAAAATCAGCCGTTTTTGCTCGAACATTAAATGCCTCCAAATTGTATTTAATTAACTTCCCGAGCCCCTGGAAGCATGAAAATCACTTTAAACATGCTAATTTTAGCTCTAACACTGATGATCCACCTACAAATGTGAACTGACGTTCAAAAATAAAACATTTGAAAACGGACCATTTTCCACATTTCTGAAGCATGACGTAATGGGGGGGTGTTATCTCTTTTGTCGAAAATCAGCCGTTTTTGCTCGAACATTAAATGCCTCCAAATGGTATTTAATTAACTTCCCGGGGTGAAGAAACCCTTTTTGAGAACTCAGAGTGAGTAAATTGGCCATTTTCATGCACGTTTAACCATTCCATAAATCTTGTGTTTTGGGCCCCTGGAAGCATGAAAATCACTTTAAACATGCTAATTTTAGCTCTAACACTGATGATCCACCTACAAATGTGAACTGACGTTCAAAAATAAAACATTTGAAAACGGACCATTTTCCACATTTCTGAAGCATGACGTAATGGGGGGGTGTTATCTCTTTTGTCGAAAATCAGCCGTTTTTGCTCGAACATTAAATGCCTCCAAATGGTATTTAATTAACTTCCCGAGCCCCTGGAAGCATGAAAATCACTTTAAACATGCTAATTTTAGCTCTAACACTGATGATCCACCTACAAATGTGAACTGACGTTCAAAAATAAAACATTTGAAAACGGACCATTTTCCACATTTCTGAAGCATGACGTAATGGGGGGGTGTTATCTCTTTTGTCGAAAATCAGCCGTTTTTGCTCGGACATTAAATGCCTCCAAATGGTATTTAATTAACTTCCCGAGCCCCTGGAAGCATGAAAATCACTTTAAACATGCTAATTTTAGCTCTAACACTGATGATCCACCTACAAATGTGAACTGACGTTCAAAAATAAAACATTTGAAAACGGACCATTTTCCACATTTCTGAAGCATGACGTAATGGGGGGTGTTATCTCTTTTGTCGAAAATCAGCCGTTTTTGCTCGAACATTAAATGCCTCCAAATGGTATTTAATTAACTTCCCGGGGTGAAGAAACCCTTTTTGAGAACTCAGAGTGAGTAAATTGGCCATTTTCATGCACTTTTAACCATTCCATAAATCTTGTGTTTTGGGCCCCTGGAAGCATGAAAATCACTTTAAACATGCTAATTTTAGCTCTAACACTGATGATCCACCTACAAATGTGAACTGACGTTCAAAAATAAAACATTTGAAAACGGACCATTTTCCACATTTCTGAAGCATGACGTAATGGGGGGGTGTTATCTCTTTTGTCGAAAATCAGCCGTTTTTGCTCGAACATTAAATGCCTCCAAATGGTATTTAATTAACTTCCCGAGCCCCTGGAAGCATGAAAATCACTTTAAACATGCTAATTTTAGCTCTAACACTGATGATCCACCTACAAATGTGAACTGACGTTCAAAAATAAAACATTTGAAAACGGACCATTTTCCACATTTCTGAAGCATGACGTAATGGGGGGGTGTTATCTCTTTTGTCGAAAATCAGCCGTTTTTGCTCGAACATTAAATGCCTCCAAATGGTATTTAATTAACTTCCCGAGCCCCTGGAAGCATGAAAATCACTTTAAACATGCTAATTTTAGCTCTAACACTGATGATCCACCTACAAATGTGAACTGACGTTCAAAAATAAAACATTTGAAAACGGACCATTTTCCACATTTCTGAAGCATGACGTAATGGGGGGGTGTTATCTCTTTTGTCGAAAATCAGCCGTTTTTGCTCGGACATTAAATGCCTCCAAATGGTATTTAATTAACTTCCCGAGCCCCTGGAAGCATGAAAATCACTTTAAACATGCTAATTTTAGCTCTAACACTGATGATCCACCTACAAATGTGAACTGACGTTCAAAAATAAAACATTTGAAAACGGACCATTTTCCACATTTCTGAAGCATGACGTAATGGGGGGGTCTTATCTCTTTTGTCGAAAATCAGCCGTTTTTGCTCGAACATTAAATGCCTCCAAATGGTATTTAATTAACTTCCCGGGGTGAAGAAACTCTTTTTGAGAACTCAGAGTGAGTAAATTGGCCATTTTCATGCACTTTTAACCATTCCATAAATCTTGTGTTTTGGGCCCCTGGAAGCATGAAAATCACTTTAAACATGCTAATTTTAGCTCTAACACTGATGATCCACCTACAAATGTGAACTGACGTTCAAAAATAAAACATTTGAAAACGGACCATTTTCCACATTTCTGAAGCATGACGTAATGGGGGGGTGTTATCTCTTTTGTCGAAAATCAGCCGTTTTTGCTCGAACATTAAATGCCTCCAAATGGTATTTAATTAACTTCCCGAGCCCCTGGAAGCATGAAAATCACTTTAAACATGCTAATTTTAGCTCTAACACTGATGATCCACCTACAAATGTGAACTGACGTTCAAAAATAAAACATTTGAAAACGGACCATTTTCCACATTTCTGAAGCATGACGTAATGGGGGGTGTTATCTCTTTTGTCGAAAATCAGCCGTTTTTGCTCGAACATTAAATGCCTCCAAATGGTATTTAATTAACTTCCCGGGGTGAAGAAACCCTTTTTGAGAACTCAGAGTGAGTAAATTGGCCATTTTCATGCACTTTTAACCATTCCATAAATCTTGTGTTTTGGGCCCCTGGAAGCATGAAAATCACTTTAAACATGCTAATTTTAGCTCTAACACTGATGATCCACCTACAAATGTGAACTGACGTTCAAAAATAAAACATTTGAAAACGGACCATTTTCCACATTTCTGAAGCATGACGTAATGGGGGGGTGTTATCTCTTTTGTCGAAAATCAGCCGTTTTTGCTCGAACATTAAATGCCTCCAAATGGTATTTAATTAACTTCCCGAGCCCCTGGAAGCATGAAAATCACTTTAAACATGCTAATTTTAGCTCTAACACTGATGATCCACCTACAAATGTGAACTGACGTTCAAAAATAAAACATTTGAAAACGGACCATTTTCCACATTTCTGAAGCATGACGTAATGGGGGGGTGTTATCTCTTTTGTCGAAAATCAGCCGTTTTGCTCGAACATTAAATGCCTCCAAATGGTATTTAATTAACTTCCCGGGGTGAAGAAACCCTTTTTGAGAACTCAGAGTGAGTAAATTGGCCATTTTCATGCACGTTTAACCATTCCATAAATCTTGTGTTTTGGGCCCCTGGAAGCATGAAAATCACTTTAAACATGCTAATTTTAGCTCTAACACTGATGATCCACCTACAAATGTGAACTGACGTTCAAAAATAAAACATTTGAAAACGGACCATTTTCCACATTTCTGAAGCATGACGTAATGGGGGGGTGTTATCTCTTTTGTCGAAAATCAGCCGTTTTTGCTCGAACATTAAATGCCTCCAAATGGTATTTAATTAACTTCCCGAGCCCCTGGAAGCATGAAAATCACTTTAAACATGCTAATTTTAGCTCTAACACTGATGATCCACCTACAAATGTGAACTGACGTTCAAAAATAAAACATTTGAAAACGGACCATTTTCCACATTTCTGAAGCATGACGTAATGGGGGGGTGTTATCTCTTTTGTCGAAAATCAGCCGTTTTTGCTCGAACATTAAATGCCTCCAAATGGTATTTAATTAACTTCCCGGGGTGAAGAAACCCTTTTTGAGAACTCAGAGTGAGTAAATTGGCCATTTTCATGCACGTTTAACCATTCCATAAATCTTGTGTTTTGGGCCCCTGGAAGCATGAAAATCACTTTAAACATGCTAATTTTAGCTCTAACACTGATGATCCACCTACAAATGTGAACTGACGTTCAAAAATAAAACATTTGAAAACGGACCATTTTCCACATTTCTGAAGCATGACGTAATGGGGGGGTGTTATCTCTTTTGTCGAAAATCAGCCGTTTTTGCTCGAACATTAAATGCCTCCAAATGGTATTTAATTAACTTCCCGAGCCCCTGGAAGCATGAAAATCACTTTAAACATGCTAATTTTAGCTCTAACACTGATGATCCACCTACAAATGTGAACTGACGTTCAAAAATAAAACATTTGAAAACGGACCATTTTCCACATTTCTGAAGCATGACGTAATGGGGGGGTGTTATCTCTTTTGTCGAAAATCAGCCGTTTTTGCTCGAACATTAAATGCCTCCAAATGGTATTTAATTAACTTCCCGAGCCCCTGGAAGCATGAAAATCACTTTAAACATGCTAATTTTAGCTCTAACACTGATGATCCACCTACAAATGTGAACTGACGTTCAAAAATAAAACATTTGAAAACGGACCATTTTCCACATTTCTGAAGCATGACGTAATGGGGGGGTGTTATCTCTTTTGTCGAAAATCAGCCGTTTTTGCTCGAACATTAAATGCCTCCAAATGGTATTTAATTAACTTCCCGGGGTGAAGAAACCCTTTTTGAGAACTCAGAGTGAGTAAATTGGCCATTTTTATGCACGTTTAACCATTCCATAAATCTTGTGTTTTGGGCCCCTGGAAGCATGAAAATCACTTTAAACATGCTAATTTTAGCTCTAACACTGATGATCCACCTACAAATGTGAACTGACGTTCAAAAATAAAACATTTGAAAACGGACCATTTTCCACATTTCTGAAGCATGACGTAATGGGGGGTGTTATCTCTTTTGTCGAAAATCAGCCGTTTTTGCTCGAACATTAAATGCCTCCAAATGGTATTTAATTAACTTCCCGGGGTGAAGAAACCCTTTTTGAGAACTCAGAGTGAGTAAATTGGCCATTTTCATGCACTTTTAACCATTCCATAAATCTTGTGTTTTGGGCCCCTGGAAGCATGAAAATCACTTTAAACATGCTAATTTTAGCTCTAACACTGATGATCCACCTACAAATGTGAACTGACGTTCAAAAATAAAACATTTGAAAACGGACCATTTTCCACATTTCTGAAGCATGACGTAATGGGGGGGTTTTATCTCTTTTGTCGAAAATCAGCCGTTTTTGCTCGAACATTAAATGCCTCCAAATGGTATTTAATTAACTTCCCGAGCCCCTGGAAGCATGAAAATCACTTTAAACATGCTAATTTTAGCTCTAACACTGATGATCCACCTACAAATGTGAACTGACGTTCAAAAATAAAACATTTGAAAACGGACCATTTTCCACATTTCTGAAGCATGACGTAATGGGGGGGTGTTATCTCTTTTGTCGAAAATCAGCCGTTTTGCTCGAACATTAAATGCCTCCAAATGGTATTTAATTAACTTCCCGGGGTGAAGAAACCCTTTTTGAGAACTCAGAGTGAGTAAATTGGCCATTTTCATGCACGTTTAACCATTCCATAAATCTTGTGTTTTGGGCCCCTGGAAGCATGAAAATCACTTTAAACATGCTAATTTTAGCTCTAACACTGATGATCCACCTACAAATGTGAACTGACGTTCAAAAATAAAACATTTGAAAACGGACCATTTTCCACATTTCTGAAGCATGACGTAATGGGGGGGTGTTATCTCTTTTGTCGAAAATCAGCCGTTTTTGCTCGAACATTAAATGCCTCCAAATGGTATTTAATTAACTTCCCGAGCCCCTGGAAGCATGAAAATCACTTTAAACATGCTAATTTTAGCTCTAACACTGATGATCCACCTACAAATGTGAACTGACGTTCAAAAATAAAACATTTGAAAACGGACCATTTTCCACATTTCTGAAGCATGACGTAATGGGGGGGTGTTATCTCTTTTGTCGAAAATCAGCCGTTTTTGCTCGAACATTAAATGCCTCCAAATGGTATTTAATTAACTTCCCGGGGTGAAGAAACCCTTTTTGAGAACTCAGAGTGAGTAAATTGGCCATTTTCATGCACGTTTAACCATTCCATAAATCTTGTGTTTTGGGCCCCTGGAAGCATGAAAATCACTTTAAACATGCTAATTTTAGCTCTAACACTGATGATCCACCTACAAATGTGAACTGACGTTCAAAAATAAAACATTTGAAAACGGACCATTTTCCACATTTCTGAAGCATGACGTAATGGGGGGGTGTTATCTCTTTTGTCGAAAATCAGCCGTTTTTGCTCGAACATTAAATGCCTCCAAATGGTATTTAATTAACTTCCCGAGCCCCTGGAAGCATGAAAATCACTTTAAACATGCTAATTTTAGCTCTAACACTGATGATCCACCTACAAATGTGAACTGACGTTCAAAAATAAAACATTTGAAAACGGACCATTTTCCACATTTCTGAAGCATGACGTAATGGGGGGGTGTTATCTCTTTTGTCGAAAATCAGCCGTTTTTGCTCGAACATTAAATGCCTCCAAATGGTATTTAATTAACTTCCCGAGCCCCTGGAAGCATGAAAATCACTTTAAACATGCTAATTTTAGCTCTAACACTGATGATCCACCTACAAATGTGAACTGACGTTCAAAAATAAAACATTTGAAAACGGACCATTTTCCACATTTCTGAAGCATGACGTAATGGGGGGGTGTTATCTCTTTTGTCGAAAATCAGCCGTTTTTGCTCGAACATTAAATGCCTCCAAATGGTATTTAATTAACTTCCCGGGGTGAAGAAACCCTTTTTGAGAACTCAGAGTGAGTAAATTGGCCATTTTTATGCACGTTTAACCATTCCATAAATCTTGTGTTTTGGGCCCCTGGAAGCATGAAAATCACTTTAAACATGCTAATTTTAGCTCTAACACTGATGATCCACCTACAAATGTGAACTGACGTTCAAAAATAAAACATTTGAAAACGGACCATTTTCCACATTTCTGAAGCATGACGTAATGGGGGGGTGTTATCTCTTTTGTCGAAAATCAGCCGTTTTTGCTCGAACATTAAATGCCTCCAAATGGTATTTAATTAACTTCCCGAGCCCCTGGAAGCATGAAAATCACTTTAAACATGCTAATTTTAGCTCTAACACTGATGATCCACCTACAAATGTGAACTGACGTTCAAAAATAAAACATTTGAAAACGGACCATTTTCCACATTTCTGAAGCATGACGTAATGGGGGGGTGTTATCTCTTTTGTCGAAAATCAGCCGTTTTTGCTCGGACATTAAATGCCTCCAAATGGTATTTAATTAACTTCCCGAGCCCCTGGAAGCATGAAAATCACTTTAAACATGCTAATTTTAGCTCTAACACTGATGATCCACCTACAAATGTGAACTGACGTTCAAAAATAAAACATTTGAAAACGGACCATTTTCCACATTTCTGAAGCATGACGTAATGGGGGGGTGTTATCTCTTTTGTCGAAAATCAGCCGTTTTTGCTCGAACATTAAATGCCTCCAAATGGTATTTAATTAACTTCCCGGGGTGAAGAAACTCTTTTTGAGAACTCAGAGTGAGTAAATTGGCCATTTTCATGCACTTTTAACCATTCCATAAATCTTGTGTTTTGGGCCCCTGGAAGCATGAAAATCACTTTAAACATGCTAATTTTAGCTCTAACACTGATGATCCACCTACAAATGTGAACTGACGTTCAAAAATAAAACATTTGAAAACGGACCATTTTCCACATTTCTGAAGCATGACGTAATGGGGGGGTGTTATCTCTTTTGTCGAAAATCAGCCGTTTTTGCTTGAACATTAAATGCCTCCAAATGGTATTTAATTAACTTCCCGAGCCCCTGGAAGCATGAAAATCACTTTAAACATGCTAATTTTAGCTCTAACACTGATGATCCACCTACAAATGTGAACTGACGTTCAAAAATAAAACATTTGAAAACGGACCATTTTCCACATTTCTGAAGCATGACGTAATGGGGGGTGTTATCTCTTTTGTCGAAAATCAGCCGTTTTTGCTCGAACATTAAATGCCTCCAAATGGTATTTAATTAACTTCCCGGGGTGAAGAAACCCTTTTTGAGAACTTAGAGTGAGTAAATTGGCCATTTTCATGCACTTTTAACCATTCCATAAATCTTGTGTTTTGGGCCCCTGGAAGCATGAAAATCACTTTAAACATGCTAATTTTAGCTCTAACACTGATGATCCACCTACAAATGTGAACTGACGTTCAAAAATAAAACATTTGAAAACGGACCATTTTCCACATTTCTGAAGCATGACGTAATGGGGGGGTGTTATCTCTTTTGTCGAAAATCAGCCGTTTTTGCTCGAACATTAAATGCCTCCAAATTGTATTTAATTAACTTCCCGAGCCCCTGGAAGCATGAAAATCACTTTAAACATGCTAATTTTAGCTCTAACACTGATGATCCACCTACAAATGTGAACTGACGTTCAAAAATAAAACATTTGAAAACGGACCATTTTCCACATTTCTGAAGCATGACGTAATGGGGGGGTGTTATCTCTTTTGTCGAAAATCAGCCGTTTTTGCTCGAACATTAAATGCCTCCAAATGGTATTTAATTAACTTCCCGGGGTGAAGAAACCCTTTTTGAGAACTCAGAGTGAGTAAATTGGCCATTTTCATGCACGTTTAACCATTCCATAAATCTTGTGTTTTGGGCCCCTGGAAGCATGAAAATCACTTTAAACATGCTAATTTTAGCTCTAACACTGATGATCCACCTACAAATGTGAACTGACGTTCAAAAATAAAACATTTGAAAACGGACCATTTTCCACATTTCTGAAGCATGACGTAATGGGGGGGTGTTATCTCTTTTGTCGAAAATCAGCCGTTTTTGCTCGAACATTAAATGCCTCCAAATGGTATTTAATTAACTTCCCGAGCCCCTGGAAGCATGAAAATCACTTTAAACATGCTAATTTTAGCTCTAACACTGATGATCCACCTACAAATGTGAACTGACGTTCAAAAATAAAACATTTGAAAACGGACCATTTTCCACATTTCTGAAGCATGACGTAATGGGGGGGTGTTATCTCTTTTGTCGAAAATCAGCCGTTTTTGCTCGGACATTAAATGCCTCCAAATGGTATTTAATTAACTTCCCGAGCCCCTGGAAGCATGAAAATCACTTTAAACATGCTAATTTTAGCTCTAACACTGATGATCCACCTACAAATGTGAACTGACGTTCAAAAATAAAACATTTGAAAACGGACCATTTTCCACATTTCTGAAGCATGACGTAATGGGGGGGTGTTATCTCTTTTGTCGAAAATCAGCCGTTTTTGCTCGAACATTAAATGCCTCCAAATGGTATTTAATTAACTTCCCGGGTGAAGAAACTCTTTTTGAGAACTCAGAGTGAGTAAATTGGCCATTTTCATGCACTTTTAACCATTCCATAAATCTTGTGTTTTGGGCCCCTGGAAGCATGAAAATCACTTTAAACATGCTAATTTTAGCTCTAACACTGATGATCCACCTACAAATGTGAACTGACGTTCAAAAATAAAACATTTGAAAACGGACCATTTTCCACATTTCTGAAGCATGACGTAATGGGGGGGTGTTATCTCTTTTGTCGAAAATCAGCCGTTTTTGCTCGAACATTAAATGCCTCCAAATGGTATTTAATTAACTTCCCGAGCCCCTGGAAGCATGAAAATCACTTTAAACATGCTAATTTTACCTCTAACACTGATGATCCACCTACAAATGTGAACTGACGTTCAAAAATAAAACATTTGAAAACGGACCATTTTCCACATTTCTGAAGCATGACGTAATGGGGGGTGTTATCTCTTTTGTCGAAAATCAGCCGTTTTTGCTCGAACATTAAATGCCTCCAAATGGTATTTAATTAACTTCCCGGGGTGAAGAAACCCTTTTTGAGAACTCAGAGTGAGTAAATTGGCCATTTTCATGCACTTTTAACCATTCCATAAATCTTGTGTTTTGGGCCCCTGGAAGCATGAAAATCACTTTAAACATGCTAATTTTAGCTCTAACACTGATGATCCACCTACAAATGTGAACTGACGTTCAAAAATAAAACATTTGAAAACGGACCATTTTCCACATTTCTGAAGCATGACGTAATGGGGGGGTGTTATCTCTTTTGTCGAAAATCAGCCGTTTTTGCTCGAACATTAAATGCCTCCAAATGGTATTTAATTAACTTCCCGAGCCCCTGGAAGCATGAAAATCACTTTAAACATGCTAATTTTAGCTCTAACACTGATGATCCACCTACAAATGTGAACTGACGTTCAAAAATAAAACATTTGAAAACGGACCATTTTCCACATTTCTGAAGCATGACGTAATGGGGGGGTGTTATCTCTTTTGTCGAAAATCAGCCGTTTTTGCTCGAACATTAAATGCCTCCAAATGGTATTTAATTAACTTCCCGAGCCCCTGGAAGCATGAAAATCACTTTAAACATGCTAATTTTAGCTCTAACACTGATGATCCACCTACAAATGTGAACTGACGTTCAAAAATAAAACATTTGAAAACGGACCATTTTCCACATTTCTGAAGCATGACGTAATGGGGGGGTGTTATCTCTTTTGTCGAAAATCAGCCGTTTTTGCTCGGACATTAAATGCCTCCAAATGGTATTTAATTAACTTCCCGAGCCCCTGGAAGCATGAAAATCACTTTAAACATGCTAATTTTAGCTCTAACACTGATGATCCACCTACAAATGTGAACTGACGTTCAAAAATAAAACATTTGAAAACGGACCATTTTCCACATTTCTGAAGCATGACGTAATGGGGGGGTCTTATCTCTTTTGTCGAAAATCAGCCGTTTTTGCTCGAACATTAAATGCCTCCAAATGGTATTTAATTAACTTCCCGGGGTGAAGAAACTCTTTTTGAGAACTCAGTGTGAGTAAATTGGCCATTTTCATGCACTTTTAACCATTCCATAAATCTTGTGTTTTGGGCCCCTGGAAGCATGAAAATCACTTTAAACATGCTAATTTTAGCTCTAACACTGATGATCCACCTACAAATGTGAACTGACGTTCAAAAATAAAACATTTGAAAACGGACCATTTTCCACATTTCTGAAGCATGACGTAATGGGGGGGTGTTATCTCTTTTGTCGAAAATCAGCCGTTTTTGCTCGAACATTAAATGCCTCCAAATGGTATTTAATTAACTTCCCGAGCCCCTGGAAGCATGAAAATCACTTTAAACATGCTAATTTTAGCTCTAACACTGATGATCCACCTACAAATGTGAACTGACGTTCAAAAATAAAACATTTGAAAACGGACCATTTTCCACATTTCTGAAGCATGACGTAATGGGGGGTGTTATCTCTTTTGTCGAAAATCAGCCGTTTTTGCTCGAACATTAAATGCCTCCAAATGGTATTTAATTAACTTCCCGGGGTGAAGAAACCCTTTTTGAGAACTCAGAGTGAGTAAATTGGCCATTTTCATGCACTTTTAACCATTCCATAAATCTTGTGTTTTGGGCCCCTGGAAGCATGAAAATCACTTTAAACATGCTAATTTTAGCTCTAACACTGATGATCCACCTACAAATGTGAACTGACGTTCAAAAATAAAACATTTGAAAACGGACCATTTTCCACATTTCTGAAGCATGACGTAATGGGGGGGTGTTATCTCTTTTGTCGAAAATCAGCCGTTTTTGCTCGAACATTAAATGCCTCCAAATGGTATTTAATTAACTTCCCGAGCCCCTGGAAGCATGAAAATCACTTTAAACATGCTAATTTTAGCTCTAACACTGATGATCCACCTACAAATGTGAACTGACGTTCAAAAATAAAACATTTGAAAACGGACCATTTTCCACATTTCTGAAGCATGACGTAATGGGGGGGTGTTATCTCTTTTGTCGAAAATCAGCCGTTTTTGCTCGAACATTAAATGCCTCCAAATGGTATTTAATTAACTTCCCGGGGTGAAGAAACCCTTTTTGAGAACTCAGAGTGAGTAAATTGGCCATTTTCATGCACGTTTAACCATTCCATAAATCTTGTGTTTTGGGCCCCTGGAAGCATGAAAATCACTTTAAACATGCTAATTTTAGCTCTAACACTGATGATCCACCTACAAATGTGAACTGACGTTCAAAAATAAAACATTTGAAAACGGACCATTTTCCACATTTCTGAAGCATGACGTAATGGGGGGGTGTTATCTCTTTTGTCGAAAATCAGCCGTTTTTGCTCGAACATTAAATGCCTCCAAATGGTATTTAATTAACTTCCCGAGCCCCTGGAAGCATGAAAATCACTTTAAACATGCTAATTTTAGCTCTAACACTGATGATCCACCTACAAATGTGAACTGACGTTCAAAAATAAAACATTTGAAAACGGACCATTTTCCACATTTCTGAAGCATGACGTAATGGGGGGGTGTTATCTCTTTTGTCGAAAATCAGCCGTTTTTGCTCGAACATTAAATGCCTCCAAATGGTATTTAATTAACTTCCCGGGGTGAAAAAACCCTTTTTGAGAACTCAGAGTGAGTAAATTGGCCATTTTCATGCACGTTTAACCATTCCATAAATCTTGTGTTTTGGGCCCCTGGAAGCATGAAAATCACTTTAAACATGCTAATTTTAGCTCTAACACTGATGATCCACCTACAAATGTGAACTGACGTTCAAAAATAAAACATTTGAAAACGGACCATTTTCCACATTTCTGAAGCATGACGTAATGGGGGGGTGTTATCTCTTTTGTCGAAAATCAGCCGTTTTTGCTCGAACATTAAATGCCTCCAAATGGTATTTAATTAACTTCCCGAGCCCCTGGAAGCATGAAAATCACTTTAAACATGCTAATTTTAGCTCTAACACTGATGATCCACCTACAAATGTGAACTGACGTTCAAAAATAAAACATTTGAAAACGGACCATTTTCCACATTTCTGAAGCATGACGTAATGGGGGGGTGTTATCTCTTTTGTCGAAAATCAGCCGTTTTTGCTCGAACATTAAATGCCTCCAAATGGTATTTAATTAACTTCCCGAGCCCCTGGAAGCATGAAAATCACTTTAAACATGCTAATTTTAGCTCTAACACTGATGATCCACCTACAAATGTGAACTGACGTTCAAAAATAAAACATTTGAAAACGGACCATTTTCCACATTTCTGAAGCATGACGTAATGGGGGGGTGTTATCTCTTTTGTCGAAAATCAGCCGTTTTTGCTCGAACATTAAATGCCTCCAAATGGTATTTAATTAACTTCCCGGGGTGAAGAAACTCTTTTTGAGAACTCAGAGTGAGTAAATTGGCCATTTTCATGCACTTTTAACCATTCCATAAATCTTGTGTTTTGGGCCCCTGGAAGCATGAAAATCACTTTAAACATGCTAATTTTAGCTCTAACACTGATGATCCACCTACAAATGTGAACTGACGTTCAAAAATAAAACATTTGAAAACGGACCATTTTCCACATTTCTGAAGCATGACGTAATGGGGGGGTGTTATCTCTTTTGTCGAAAATCAGCCGTTTTTGCTCGAACATTAAATGCCTCCAAATGGTATTTAATTAACTTCCCGAGCCCCTGGAAGCATGAAAATCACTTTAAACATGCTAATTTTAGCTCTAACACTGATGATCCACCTACAAATGTGAACTGACGTTCAAAAATAAAACATTTGAAAACGGACCATTTTCCACATTTCTGAAGCATGACGTAATGGGGGGTGTTATCTCTTTTGTCGAAAATCAGCCGTTTTTGCTCGAACATTAAATGCCTCCAAATGGTATTTAATTAACTTCCCGGGGTGAAGAAACCCTTTTTGAGAACTCAGAGTGAGTAAATTGGCCATTTTCATGCACTTTTAACCATTCCATAAATCTTGTGTTTTGGGCCCCTGGAAGCATGAAAATCACTTTAAACATGCTAATTTTAGCTCTAACACTGATGATCCACCTACAAATGTGAACTGACGTTCAAAAATAAAACATTTGAAAACGGACCATTTTCCACATTTCTGAAGCATGACGTAATGGGGGGGTGTTATCTCTTTTGTCGAAAATCAGCCATTTTTGCTCGAACATTAAATGCCTCCAAATGGTATTTAATTAACTTCCCGAGCCCCTGGAAGCATGAAAATCACTTTAAACATGCTAATTTTAGCTCTAACACTGATGATCCACCTACAAATGTGAACTGACGTTCAAAAATAAAACATTTGAAAACGGACCATTTTCCACATTTCTGAAGCATGACGTAATGGGGGGGTGTTATCTCTTTTGTCGAAAATCAGCCGTTTTTGCTCGAACATTAAATGCCTCCAAATGGTATTTAATTAACTTCCCGGGGTGAAGAAACCCTTTTTGAGAACTCAGAGTGAGTAAATTGGCCATTTTCATGCACGTTTAACCATTCCATAAATCTTGTGTTTTGGGCCCCTGGAAGCATGAAAATCACTTTAAACATGCTAATTTTAGCTCTAACACTGATGATCCACCTACAAATGTGAACTGACGTTCAAAAATAAAACATTTGAAAACGGACCATTTTCCACATTTCTGAAGCATGACGTAATGGGGGGGTGTTATCTCTTTTGTCGAAAATCAGCCGTTTTTGCTCGAACATTAAATGCCTCCAAATGGTATTTAATTAACTTCCCGAGCCCCTGGAAGCATGAAAATCACTTTAAACATGCTAATTTTAGCTCTAACACTGATGATCCACCTACAAATGTGAACTGACGTTCAAAAATAAAACATTTGAAAACGGACCATTTTCCACATTTCTGAAGCATGACGTAATGGGGGGGTGTTATCTCTTTTGTCGAAAATCAGCCGTTTTTGCTCGGACATTAAATGCCTCCAAATGGTATTTAATTAACTTCCCGAGCCCCTGGAAGCATGAAAATCACTTTAAACATGCTAATTTTAGCTCTAACACTGATGATCCACCTACAAATGTGAACTGACGTTCAAAAATAAAACATTTGAAAACGGACCATTTTCCACATTTCTGAAGCATGACGTAATGGGGGGGTGTTATCTCTTTTGTCGAAAATCAGCCGTTTTTGCTCGAACATTAAATGCCTCCAAATGGTATTTAATTAACTTCCCGGGGTGAAGAAACTCTTTTTGAGAACTCAGAGTGAGTAAATTGGCCATTTTCATGCACTTTTAACCATTCCATAAATCTTGTGTTTTGGGCCCCTGGAAGCATGAAAATCACTTTAAACATGCTAATTTTAGCTCTAACACTGATGATCCACCTACAAATGTGAACTGACGTTCAAAAATAAAACATTTGAAAACGGACCATTTTCCACATTTCTGAAGCATGACGTAATGGGGGGGTGTTATCTCTTTTGTCGAAAATCAGCCGTTTTTGCTCGAACATTAAATGCCTCCAAATGGTATTTAATTAACTTCCCGAGCCCCTGGAAGCATGAAAATCACTTTAAACATGCTAATTTTAGCTCTAACACTGATGATCCACCTACAAATGTGAACTGACGTTCAAAAATAAAACATTTGAAAACGGACCATTTTCCACATTTCTGAAGCATGACGTAATGGGGGGTGTTATCTCTTTTGTCGAAAATCAGCCGTTTTTGCTCGAACATTAAATGCCTCCAAATGGTATTTAATTAACTTCCCGGGGTGAAGAAACCCTTTTTGAGAACTTAGAGTGAGTAAATTGGCCATTTTCATGCACTTTTAACCATTCCATAAATCTTGTGTTTTGGGCCCCTGGAAGCATGAAAATCACTTTAAACATGCTAATTTTAGCTCTAACACTGATGATCCACCTACAAATGTGAACTGACGTTCAAAAATAAAACATTTGAAAACGGACCATTTTCAACATTTCTGAAGCATGACGTAATGGGGGGGTGTTATCTCTTTTGTCGAAAATCAGCCGTTTTTGCTCGAACATTAAATGCCTCCAAATTGTATTTAATTAACTTCCCGAGCCCCTGGAAGCATGAAAATCACTTTAAACATGCTAATTTTAGCTCTAACACTGATGATCCACCTACAAATGTGAACTGACGTTCAAAAATAAAACATTTGAAAACGGACCATTTTCCACATTTCTGAAGCATGACGTAATGGGGGGGTGTTATCTCTTTTGTCGAAAATCAGCCGTTTTTGCTCGAACATTAAATGCCTCCAAATGGTATTTAATTAACTTCCCGGGGTGAAGAAACCCTTTTTGAGAACTCAGAGTGAGTAAATTGGCCATTTTCATGCACGTTTAACCATTCCATAAATCTTGTGTTTTGGGCCCCTGGGAGCATGAAAATCACTTTAAACATGCTAATTTTAGCTCTAACACTGATGATCCACCTACAAATGTGAACTGACGTTCAAAAATAAAACATTTGAAAACGGACCATTTTCCACATTTCTGAAGCATGACGTAATGGGGGGGTGTTATCTCTTTTGTCGAAAATCAGCCGTTTTTGCTCGAACATTAAATGCCTCCAAATGGTATTTAATTAACTTCCCGAGCCCCTGGAAGCATGAAAATCACTTTAAACATGCTAATTTTAGCTCTAACACTGATGATCCACCTACAAATGTGAACTGACGTTCAAAAATAAAACATTTGAAAACGGACCATTTTCCACATTTCTGAAGCATGACGTAATGGGGGGGTGTTATCTCTTTTGTCGAAAATCAGCCGTTTTTGCTCGGACATTAAATGCCTCCAAATGGTATTTAATTAACTTCCCGAGCCCCTGGAAGCATGAAAATCACTTTAAACATGCTAATTTTAGCTCTAACACTGATGATCCACCTACAAATGTGAACTGACGTTCAAAAATAAAACATTTGAAAACGGACCATTTTCCACATTTCTGAAGCATGACGTAATGGGGGGGTGTTATCTCTTTTGTCGAAAATCAGCCGTTTTTGCTCGAACATTAAATGCCTCCAAATGGTATTTAATTAACTTCCCGGGGTGAAGAAACTCTTTTTGAGAACTCAGAGTGAGTAAATTGGCCATTTTCATGCACTTTTAACCATTCCATAAATCTTGTGTTTTGGGCCCCTGGAAGCATGAAAATCACTTTAAACATGCTAATTTTAGCTCTAACACTGATGATCCACCTACAAATGTGAACTGACGTTCAAAAATAAAACATTTGAAAACGGACCATTTTCCACATTTCTGAAGCATGACGTAATGGGGGGGTGTTATCTCTTTTGTCGAAAATCAGCCGTTTTTGCTCGAACATTAAATGTCTCCAAATGGTATTTAATTAACTTCCCGAGCCCCTGGAAGCATGAAAATCACTTTAAACATGCTAATTTTACCTCTAACACTGATGATCCACCTACAAATGTGAACTGACGTTCAAAAATAAAACATTTGAAAACGGACCATTTTCCACATTTCTGAAGCATGACGTAATGGGGGGTGTTATCTCTTTTGTCGAAAATCAGCCGTTTTTGCTCGAACATTAAATGCCTCCAAATGGTATTTAATTAACTTCCCGGGGTGAAGAAACCCTTTTTGAGAACTCAGAGTGAGTAAATTGGCCATTTTCATGCACTTTTAACCATTCCATAAATCTTGTGTTTTGGGCCCCTGGAAGCATGAAAATCACTTTAAACATGCTAATTTTAGCTCTAACACTGATGATCCACCTACAAATGTGAACTGACGTTCAAAAATAAAACATTTGAAAACGGACCATTTTCCACATTTCTGAAGCATGACGTAATGGGGGGGTGTTATCTCTTTTGTCGAAAATCAGCCGTTTTTGCTCGAACATTAAATGCCTCCAAATGGTATTTAATTAACTTCCCGAGCCCCTGGAAGCATGAAAATCACTTTAAACATGCTAATTTTAGCTCTAACACTGATGATCCACCTACAAATGTGAACTGACGTTCAAAAATAAAACATTTGAAAACGGACCATTTTCCACATTTCTGAAGCATGACGTAATGGGGGGGTGTTATCTCTTTTGTCGAAAATCAGCCGTTTTTGCTCGAACATTAAATGCCTCCAAATGGTATTTAATTAACTTCCCGAGCCCCTGGAAGCATGAAAATCACTTTAAACATGCTAATTTTAGCTCTAACACTGATGATCCACCTACAAATGTGAACTGACGTTCAAAAATAAAACATTTGAAAACGGACCATTTTCCACATTTCTGAAGCATGACGTAATGGGGGGGTGTTATCTCTTTTGTCGAAAATCAGCCGTTTTTGCTCGGACATTAAATGCCTCCAAATGGTATTTAATTAACTTCCCGAGCCCCTGGAAGCATGAAAATCACTTTAAACATGCTAATTTTAGCTCTAACACTGATGATCCACCTACAAATGTGAACTGACGTTCAAAAATAAAACATTTGAAAACGGACCATTTTCCACATTTCTGAAGCATGACGTAATGGGGGGGTCTTATCTCTTTTGTCGAAAATCAGCCGTTTTTGCTCGAACATTAAATGCCTCCAAATGGTATTTAATTAACTTCCCGGGGTGAAGAAACTCTTTTTGAGAACTCAGAGTGAGTAAATTGGCCATTTTCATGCACTTTTAACCATTCCATAAATCTTGTGTTTTGGGCCCCTGGAAGCATGAAAATCACTTTAAACATGCTAATTTTAGCTCTAACACTGATGATCCACCTACAAATGTGAACTGACGTTCAAAAATAAAACATTTGAAAACGGACCATTTTCCACATTTCTGAAGCATGACGTAATGGGGGGGTGTTATCTCTTTTGTCGAAAATCAGCCGTTTTTGCTCGAACATTAAATGCCTCCAAATGGTATTTAATTAACTTCCCGAGCCCCTGGAAGCATGAAAATCACTTTAAACATGCTAATTTTAGCTCTAACACTGATGATCCACCTACAAATGTGAACTGACGTTCAAAAATAAAACATTTGAAAACGGACCATTTTCCACATTTCTGAAGCATGACGTAATGGGGGGTGTTATCTCTTTTGCCGAAAATCAGCCGTTTTTGCTCGAACATTAAATGCCTCCAAATGGTATTTAATTAACTTCCCGGGGTGAAGAAACCCTTTTTGAGAACTCAGAGTGAGTAAATTGGCCATTTTCATGCACTTTTAACCATTCCATAAATCTTGTGTTTTGGGCCCCTGGAAGCATGAAAATCACTTTAAACATGCTAATTTTAGCTCTAACACTGATGATCCACCTACAAATGTGAACTGACGTTCAAAAATAAAACATTTGAAAACGGACCATTTTCCACATTTCTGAAGCATGACGTAATGGGGGGGTGTTATCTCTTTTGTCGAAAATCAGCCGTTTTTACTCGAACATTAAATGCCTCCAAATGGTATTTAATTAACTTCCCGAGCCCCTGGAAGCATGAAAATCACTTTAAACATGCTAATTTTAGCTCTAACACTGATGATCCACCTACAAATGTGAACTGACGTTCAAAAATAAAACATTTGAAAACGGACCATTTTCCACATTTCTGAAGCATGACGTAATGGGGGGTGTTATCTCTTTTGTCGAAAATCAGCCGTTTTTGCTCGAACATTAAATGCCTCCAAATGGTATTTAATTAACTTCCCGGGGTGAAGAAACCCTTTTTGAGAACTCAGAGTGAGTAAATTGGCCATTTTCATGCACTTTTAACCATTCCATAAATCTTGTGTTTTGGGCCCCTGGAAGCATGAAAATCACTTTAAACATGCTAATTTTAGCTCTAACACTGATGATCCACCTACAAATGTGAACTGACGTTCAAAAATAAAACATTTGAAAACGGACCATTTTCCACATTTCTGAAGCATGACGTAATGGGGGGGTGTTATCTCTTTTGTCGAAAATCAGCCGTTTTTGCTCGAACATTAAATGCCTCCAAATGGTATTTAATTAACTTCCCGAGCCCCTGGAAGCATGAAAATCACTTTAAACATGCTAATTTTAGCTCTAACACTGATGATCCACCTACAAATGTGAACTGACGTTCAAAAATAAAACATTTGAAAACGGACCATTTTCCACATTTCTGAAGCATGACGTAATGGGGGGGTGTTATCTCTTTTGTCGAAAATCAGCCGTTTTTGCTCGAACATTAAATGCCTCCAAATGGTATTTAATTAACTTCCCGGGGTGAAGAAACCCTTTTTGAGAACTCAGAGTGAGTAAATTGGCCATTTTCATGCACGTTTAACCATTCCATAAATCTTGTGTTTTGGGCCCCTGGAAGCATGAAAATCACTTTAAACATGCTAATTTTAGCTCTAACACTGATGATCCACCTACAAATGTGAACTGACGTTCAAAAATAAAACATTTGAAAACGGACCATTTTCCACATTTCTGAAGCATGACGTAATGGGGGGGTGTTATCTCTTTTGTCGAAAAATCAGCCGTTTTTGCTCGAACATTAAATGCCTCCAAATGGTATTTAATTAACTTCCCGAGCCCCTGGAAGCATGAAAATCACTTTAAACATGCTAATTTTAGCTCTAACACTGATGATCCACCTACAAATGTGAACTGACGTTCAAAAATAAAACATTTGAAAACGGACCATTTTCCACATTTCTGAAGCATGACGTAATGGGGGGGTGTTATCTCTTTTGTCGAAAATCAGCCGTTTTTGCTCGGACATTAAATGCCTCCAAATGGTATTTAATTAACTTCCCGAGCCCCTGGAAGCATGAAAATCACTTTAAACATGCTAATTTTAGCTCTAACACTGATGATCCACCTACAAATGTGAACTGACGTTCAAAAATAAAACATTTGAAAACTGACCATTTTCCACATTTCTGAAGCATGACGTAATGGGGGGGTGTTATCTCTTTTGTCGAAAATCAGCCGTTTTTGCTCGAACATTAAATGCCTCCAAATGGTATTTAATTAACTTCCCGGGGTGAAGAAACTCTTTTTGAGAACTCAGAGTGAGTAAATTGGCCATTTTCATGCACTTTTAACCATTCCATAAATCTTGTGTTTTGGGCCCCTGGAAGCATGAAAATCACTTTAAACATGCTAATTTTAGCTCTAACACTGATGATCCACCTACAAATGTGAACTGACGTTCAAAAATAAAACATTTGAAAACGGACCATTTTCCACATTTCTGAAGCATGACGTAATGGGGGGGTGTTATCTCTTTTGTCGAAAATCAGCCGTTTTTGCTCGAACATTAAATGCCTCCAAATGGTATTTAATTAACTTCCCGAGCCCCTGGAAGCATGAAAATCACTTTAAACATGCTAATTTTAGCTCTAACACTGATGATCCACCTACAAATGTGAACTGACGTTCAAAAATAAAACATTTGAAAACGGACCATTTTCCACATTTCTGAAGCATGACGTAATGGGGGGTGTTATCTCTTTTGTCGAAAATCAGCCGTTTTTGCTCGAACATTAAATGCCTCCAAATGGTATTTAATTAACTTCCCGGGGTGAAGAAACCCTTTTTGAGAACTCAGAGTGAGTAAATTGGCCATTTTCATGCACTTTTAACCATTCCATAAATCTTGTGTTTTGGGCCCCTGGAAGCATGAAAATCACTTTAAACATGCTAATTTTAGCTCTAAAACTGATGATCCACCTACAAATGTGAACTGACGTTCAAAAATAAAACATTTGAAAACGGACCATTTTCCACATTTCTGAAGCATGACGTAATGGGGGGGTGTTATCTCTTTTGTCGAAAATCAGCCGTTTTTGCTCGAACATTAAATGCCTCCAAATGGTATTTAATTAACTTCCCGAGCCCCTGGAAGCATGAAAATCACTTTAAACATGCTAATTTTAGCTCTAACACTGATGATCCACCTACAAATGTGAACTGACGTTCAAAAATAAAACATTTGAAAACGGACCATTTTCCACATTTCTGAAGCATGACGTAATGGGGGGGTGTTATCTCTTTTGTCGAAAATCAGCCGTTTTTGCTCGAACATTAAATGCCTCCAAATGGTATTTAATTAACTTCCCGGGGTGAAGAAACCCTTTTTGAGAACTCAGAGTGAGTAAATTGGCCATTTTCATGCACGTTTAACCATTCCATAAATCTTGTGTTTTGGGCCCCTGGAAGCATGAAAATCACTTTAAACATGCTAATTTTAGCTCTAACACTGATGATCCACCTACAAATGTGAACTGACGTTCAAAAATAAAACATTTGAAAACGGACCATTTTCCACATTTCTGAAGCATGACGTAATGGGGGGGTGTTATCTCTTTTGTCGAAAATCAGCCGTTTTTGCTCGAACATTAAATGCCTCCAAATGGTATTTAATTAACTTCCCGAGCCCCTGGAAGCATGAAAATCACTTTAAACATGCTAATTTTAGCTCTAACACTGATGATCCACCTACAAATGTGAACTGACGTTCAAAAATAAAACATTTGAAAACGGACCATTTTCCACATTTCTGAAGCATGACGTAATGGGGGGGTGTTATCTCTTTTGTCGAAAATCAGCCGTTTTTGCTCGGACATTAAATGCCTCCAAATGGTATTTAATTAACTTCCCGAGCCCCTGGAAGCATGAAAATCACTTTAAACATGCTAATTTTAGCTCTAACACTGATGATCCACCTACAAATGTGAACTGACGTTCAAAAATAAAACATTTGAAAACGGACCATTTTCCACATTTCTGAAGCATGACGTAATGGGGGGGTGTTATCTCTTTTGTCGAAAATCAGCCGTTTTTGCTCGAACATTAAATGCCTCCAAATGGTATTTAATTAACTTCCCGGGGTGAAGAAACTCTTTTTGAGAACTCAGAGTGAGTAAATTGGCCATTTTCATGCACTTTTAACCATTCCATAAATCTTGTGTTTTGGGCCCCTGGAAGCATGAAAATCACTTTAAACATGCTAATTTTAGCTCTAACACTGATGATCCACCTACAAATGTGAACTGACGTTCAAAAATAAAACATTTGAAAACGGACCATTTTCCACATTTCTGAAGCATGACGTAATGGGGGGGTGTTATCTCTTTTGTCGAAAATCAGCCGTTTTTGCTCGAACATTAAATGCCTCCAAATGGTATTTAATTAACTTCCCGAGCCCCTGGAAGCATGAAAATCACTTTAAACATGCTAATTTTAGCTCTAACACTGCTGATCCACCTACAAATGTGAACTGACGTTCAAAAATAAAACATTTGAAAACGGACCATTTTCCACATTTCTGAAGCATGACGTAATGGGGGGTGTTATCTCTTTTGTCGAAAATCAGCCGTTTTTGCTCGAACATTAAATGCCTCCAAATGGTATTTAATTAACTTCCCGGGGTGAAGAAACCCTTTTTGAGAACTCAGAGTGAGTAAATTGGCCATTTTCATGCACTTTTAACCATTCCATAAATCTTGTGTTTTGGGCCCCTGGAAGCATGAAAATCACTTTAAACATGCTAATTTTAGCTCTAACACTGATGATCCACCTACAAATGTGAACTGACGTTCAAAAATAAAACATTTGAAAACGGACCATTTTCCACATTTCTGAAGCATGACGTAATGGGGGGGTGTTATCTCTTTTGTCGAAAATCAGCCGTTTTTGCTCGAACATTAAATGCCTCCAAATGGTATTTAATTAACTTCCCGAGCCCCTGGAAGCATGAAAATCACTTTAAACATGCTAATTTTAGCTCTAACACTGATGATCCACCTACAAATGTGAACTGACGTTCAAAAATAAAACATTTGAAAACGGACCATTTTCCACATTTCTGAAGCATGACGTAATGGGGGGGTGTTATCTCTTTTGTCGAAAATCAGCCGTTTTTGCTCGAACATTAAATGCCTCCAAATGGTATTTAATTAACTTCCCGGGGTGAAGAAACCCTTTTTGAGAACTCAGAGTGAGTAAATTGGCCATTTTCATGCACGTTTAACCATTCCATAAATCTTGTGTTTTGGGCCCCTGGAAGCATGAAAATCACTTTAAACATGCTAATTTTAGCTCTAACACTGATGATCCACCTACAAATGTGAACTGACGTTCAAAAATAAAACATTTGAAAACGGACCATTTTCCACATTTCTGAAGCATGACGTAATGGGGGGGTGTTATCTCTTTTGTCGAAAATCAGCCGTTTTTGCTCGAACATTAAATGCCTCCAAATGGTATTTAATTAACTTCCCGAGCCCCTGGAAGCATGAAAATCACTTTAAACATGCTAATTTTAGCTCTAACACTGATGATCCACCTACAAATGTGAACTGACGTTCAAAAATAAAACATTTGAAAACGGACCATTTTCCACATTTCTGAAGCATGACGTAATGGGGGGGTGTTATCTCTTTTGTCGAAAATCAGCCGTTTTTGCTCGGACATTAAATGCCTCCAAATGGTATTTAATTAACTTCCCGAGCCCCTGGAAGCATGAAAATCACTTTAAACATGCTAATTTTAGCTCAAACACTGATGATCCACCTACAAATGTGAACTGACGTTCAAAAATAAAACATTTGAAAACGGACCATTTTCCACATTTCTGAAGCATGACGTAATGGGGGGGTCTTATCTCTTTTGTCGAAAATCAGCCGTTTTTGCTCAAACATTAAATGCCTCCAAATGGTATTTAATTAACTTCCCGGGGTGAAGAAACCCTTTTTGAGAACTCAGAGTGAGTAAATTGGCCATTTTCATGCACTTTTAACCATTCCATAAATCTTGTGTTTTGGGCCCCTGGAAGCATGAAAATCACTTTAAACATGCTAATTTTAGCTCTAACACTGATGATCCACCTACAAATGTGAACTGACGTTCAAAAATAAAACATTTGAAAACGGACCATTTTCCACATTTCTGAAGCATGACGTAATGGGGGGGTGTTATCTCTTTTGTCGAAAATCAGCCATTTTTGCTCGGACATTAAATGCCTCCAAATGGTATTTAATTAACTTCCCGAGCCCCTGGAAGCATGAAAATCACTTTAAACATGCTAATTTTAGCTCTAACACTGATGATCCACCTACAAATGTGAACTGACGTTCAAAAATAAAACATTTGAAAACGGACCATTTTCCACATTTCTGAAGCATGACGTAATGGGGGGGTCTTATCTCTTTTGTCGAAAATCAGCCGTTTTTGCTCGAACATTAAATGCCTCCAAATGGTATTTAATTAACTTCCCGGGGTGAAGAAACTCTTTTTGAGAACTCAGAGTGAGTAAATTGGCCATTTTCATGCACTTTTAACCATTCCATAAATCTTGTGTTTTGGGCCCCTGGAAGCATGAAAATCACTTTAAACATGCTAATTTTAGCTCTAACACTGATGATCCACCTACAAATGTGAACTGACGTTCAAAAATAAAACATTTGAAAACGGACCATTTTCCACATTTCTGAAGCATGACGTAATGGGGGGGTGTTATCTCTTTTGTCGAAAATCAGCCGTTTTTGCTCGAACATTAAATGCCTCCAAATGGTATTTAATTAACTTCCCGAGCCCCTGGAAGCATGAAAATCACTTTAAACATGCTAATTTTAGCTCTAACACTGATGATCCACCTACAAATGTGAACTGACGTTCAAAAATAAAACATTTGAAAACGGACCATTTTCCACATTTCTGAAGCATGACGTAATGGGGGGTGTTATCTCTTTTGTCGAAAATCAGCCGTTTTTGCTCGAACATTAAATGCCTCCAAATGGTATTTAATTAACTTCCCGGGGTGAAGAAACCCTTTTTGAGAACTCAGAGTGAGTAAATTGGCCATTTTCATGCACTTTTAACCATTCCATAAATCTTGTGTTTTGGGCCCCTGGAAGCATGAAAATCACTTTAAACATGCTAATTTTAGCTCTAACACTGATGATCCACCTACAAATGTGAACTGACGTTCAAAAATAAAACATTTGAAAACGGACCATTTTCCACATTTCTGAAGCATGACGTAATGGGGGGGTGTTATCTCTTTTGTCGAAAATCAGCCGTTTTTGCTCGAACATTAAATGCCTCCAAATGGTATTTAATTAACTTCCCGAGCCCCTGGAAGCATGAAAATCACTTTAAACATGCTAATTTTAGCTCTAACACTGATGATCCACCTACAAATGTGAACTGACGTTCAAAAATAAAACATTTGAAAACGGACCATTTTCCACATTTCTGAAGCATGACGTAATGGGGGGGTGTTATCTCTTTTGTCGAAAATCAGCCGTTTTTGCTCGAACATTAAATGCCTCCAAATGGTATTTAATTAACTTCCCGGGGTGAAGAAACCCGTTTTGAGAACTCAGAGTGAGTAAATTGGCCATTTTCATGCACGTTTAACCATTCCATAAATCTTGTGTTTTGGGCCCCTGGAAGCATGAAAATCACTTTAAACATGCTAATTTTAGCTCTAACACTGATGATCCACCTACAAATGTGAACTGACGTTCAAAAATAAAACATTTGAAAACGGACCATTTTCCACATTTCTGAAGCATGACGTAATGGGGGGGTGTTATCTCTTTTGTCGAAAAATCAGCCGTTTTTGCTCGAACATTAAATGCCTCCAAATGGTATTTAATTAACTTCCCGAGCCCCTGGAAGCATGAAAATCACTTTAAACATGCTAATTTTAGCTCTAACACTGATGATCCACCTACAAATGTGAACTGACGTTCAAAAATAAAACATTTGAAAACGGACCATTTTCCACATTTCTGAAGCATGACGTAATGGGGGGGTGTTATCTCTTTTGTCGAAAATCAGCCGTTTTTGCTCGGACATTAAATGCCTCCAAATGGTATTTAATTAACTTCCCGAGCCCCTGGAAGCATGAAAATCACTTTAAACATGCTAATTTTAGCTCTAACACTGATGATCCACCTACAAATGTGAACTGACGTTCAAAAATAAAACATTTGAAAACTGACCATTTTCCACATTTCTGAAGCATGACGTAATGGGGGGGTGTTATCTCTTTTGTCGAAAATCAGCCGTTTTTGCTCGAACATTAAATGCCTCCAAATGGTATTTAATTAACTTCCCGGGGTGAAGAAACTCTTTTTGAGAACTCAGAGTGAGTAAATTGGCCATTTTCATGCACTTTTAACCATTCCATAAATCTTGTGTTTTGGGCCCCTGGAAGCATGAAAATCACTTTAAACATGCTAATTTTAGCTCTAACACTGATGATCCACCTACAAATGTGAACTGACGTTCAAAAATAAAACATTTGAAAACGGACCATTTTCCACATTTCTGAAGCATGACGTAATGGGGGGGTGTTATCTCTTTTGTCGAAAATCAGCCGTTTTTGCTCGAACATTAAATGCCTCCAAATGGTATTTAATTAACTTCCCGAGCCCCTGGAAGCATGAAAATCACTTTAAACATGCTAATTTTAGCTCTAACACTGATGATCCACCTACAAATGTGAACTGACGTTCAAAAATAAAACATTTGAAAACGGACCATTTTCCACATTTCTGAAGCATGACGTAATGGGGGGTGTTATCTCTTTTGTCGAAAATCAGCCGTTTTTGCTCGAACATTAAATGCCTCCAAATGGTATTTAATTAACTTCCCGGGGTGAAGAAACCCTTTTTGAGAACTCAGAGTGAGTAAATTGGCCATTTTCATGCACTTTTAACCATTCCATAAATCTTGTGTTTTGGGCCCCTGGAAGCATGAAAATCACTTTAAACATGCTAATTTTAGCTCTAAAACTGATGATCCACCTACAAATGTGAACTGACGTTCAAAAATAAAACATTTGAAAACGGACCATTTTCCACATTTCTGAAGCATGACGTAATGGGGGGGTGTTATCTCTTTTGTCGAAAATCAGCCGTTTTTGCTCGAACATTAAATGCCTCCAAATGGTATTTAATTAACTTCCCGAGCCCCTGGAAGCATGAAAATCACTTTAAACATGCTAATTTTAGCTCTAACACTGATGATCCACCTACAAATGTGAACTGACGTTCAAAAATAAAACATTTGAAAACGGACCATTTTCCACATTTCTGAAGCATGACGTAATGGGGGGGTGTTATCTCTTTTGTCGAAAATCAGCCATTTTTGCTCGAACATTAAATGCCTCCAAATGGTATTTAATTAACTTCCCGGGGTGAAGAAACCCTTTTTGAGAACTCAGAGTGAGTAAATTGGCCATTTTCATGCACGTTTAACCATTCCATAAATCTTGTGTTTTGGGCCCCTGGAAGCATGAAAATCACTTTAAACATGCTAATTTTAGCTCTAACACTGATGATCCACCTACAAATGTGAACTGACGTTCAAAAATAAAACATTTGAAAACGGACCATTTTCCACATTTCTGAAGCATGACGTAATGGGGGGGTGTTATCTCTTTTGTCGAAAATCAGCCGTTTTTGCTCGAACATTAAATGCCTCCAAATGGTATTTAATTAACTTCCCGAGCCCCTGGAAGCATGAAAATCACTTTAAACATGCTAATTTTAGCTCTAACACTGATGATCCACCTACAAATGTGAACTGACGTTCAAAAATAAAACATTTGAAAACGGACCATTTTCCACATTTCTGAAGCATGACGTAATGGGGGGGTGTTATCTCTTTTGTCGAAAATCAGCCGTTTTTGCTCGGACATTAAATGCCTCCAAATGGTATTTAATTAACTTCCCGAGCCCCTGGAAGCATGAAAATCACTTTAAACATGCTAATTTTAGCTCTAACACTGATGATCCACCTACAAATGTGAACTGACGTTCAAAAATAAAACATTTGAAAACGGACCATTTTCCACATTTCTGAAGCATGACGTAATGGGGGGGTGTTATCTCTTTTGTCGAAAATCAGCCGTTTTTGCTCGAACATTAAATGCCTCCAAATGGTATTTAATTAACTTCCCGGGGTGAAGAAACTCTTTTTGAGAACTCAGAGTGAGTAAATTGGCCATTTTCATGCACTTTTAACCATTCCATAAATCTTGTGTTTTGGGCCCCTGGAAGCATGAAAATCACTTTAAACATGCTAATTTTAGCTCTAACACTGATGATCCACCTACAAATGTGAACTGACGTTCAAAAATAAAACATTTGAAAACGGACCATTTTCCACATTTCTGAAGCATGACGTAATGGGGGGGTGTTATCTCTTTTGTCGAAAATCAGCCGTTTTTGCTCGAACATTAAATGCCTCCAAATGGTATTTAATTAACTTCCCGAGCCCCTGGAAGCATGAAAATCACTTTAAACATGCTAATTTTAGCTCTAACACTGCTGATCCACCTACAAATGTGAACTGACGTTCAAAAATAAAACATTTGAAAACGGACCATTTTCCACATTTCTGAAGCATGACGTAATGGGGGGTGTTATCTCTTTTGTCGAAAATCAGCCGTTTTTGCTCGAACATTAAATGCCTCCAAATGGTATTTAATTAACTTCCCGGGGTGAAGAAACCCTTTTTGAGAACTCAGAGTGAGTAAATTGGCCATTTTCATGCACTTTTAACCATTCCATAAATCTTGTGTTTTGGGCCCCTGGAAGCATGAAAATCACTTTAAACATGCTAATTTTAGCTCTAACACTGATGATCCACCTACAAATGTGAACTGACGTTCAAAAATAAAACATTTGAAAACGGACCATTTTCCACATTTCTGAAGCATGACGTAATGGGGGGGTGTTATCTCTTTTGTCGAAAATCAGCCGTTTTTGCTCGAACATTAAATGCCTCCAAATAGTATTTAATTAACTTCCCGAGCCCCTGGAAGCATGAAAATCACTTTAAACATGCTAATTTTAGCTCTAACACTGATGATCCACCTACAAATGTGAACTGACGTTCAAAAATAAAACATTTGAAAACGGACCATTTTCCACATTTCTGAAGCATGACGTAATGGGGGGGTGTTATCTCTTTTGTCGAAAATCAGCCGTTTTTGCTCGAACATTAAATGCCTCCAAATGGTATTTAATTAACTTCCCGGGGTGAAGAAACCCTTTTTGAGAACTCAGAGTGAGTAAATTGGCCATTTTCATGCACGTTTAACCATTCCATAAATCTTGTGTTTTGGGCCCCTGGAAGCATGAAAATCACTTTAAACATGCTAATTTTAGCTCTAACACTGATGATCCACCTACAAATGTGAACTGACGTTCAAAAATAAAACATTTGAAAACGGACCATTTTCCACATTTCTGAAGCATGACGTAATGGGGGGGTGTTATCTCTTTTGTCGAAAATCAGCCGTTTTTGCTCGAACATTAAATGCCTCCAAATGGTATTTAATTAACTTCCCGAGCCCCTGGAAGCATGAAAATCACTTTAAACATGCTAATTTTAGCTCTAACACTGATGATCCACCTACAAATGTGAACTGACGTTCAAAAATAAAACATTTGAAAACGGACCATTTTCCACATTTCTGAAGCATGACGTAATGGGGGGGTGTTATCTCTTTTGTCGAAAATCAGCCGTTTTTGCTCGAACATTAAATGCCTCCAAATGGTATTTAATTAACTTCCCGAGCCCCTGGAAGCATGAAAATCACTTTAAACATGCTAATTTTAGCTCTAACACTGATGATCCACCTACAAATGTGAACTGACGTTCAAAAATAAAACATTTGAAAACGGACCATTTTCCACATTTCTGAAGCATGACGTAATGGGGGGGTCTTATCTCTTTTGTCGAAAATCAGCCGTTTTTGCTCGAACATTAAATGCCTCCAAATGGTATTTAATTAACTTCCCGGGGTGAAGAAACCCTTTTTGAGAACTCAGAGTGAGTAAATTGGCCATTTTCATGCACTTTTAACCATTCCATAAATCTTGTGTTTTGGGCCCCTGGAAGCATGAAAATCACTTTAAACATGCTAATTTTAGCTCTAACACTGATGATCCACCTACAAATGTGAACTGACGTTCAAAAATAAAACATTTGAAAACGGACCATTTTCCACATTTCTGAAGCATGACGTAATGGGGGGGTGTTATCTCTTTTGTCGAAAATCAGCCGTTTTTGCTCGAACATTAAATGCCTCCAAATGGTATTTAATTAACTTCCCGAGCCCCTGGAAGCATGAAAATCACTTTAAACATGCTAATTTTAGCTCTAACACTGATGATCCACCTACAAATGTGAACTGACGTTCAAAAATAAAACATTTGAAAACGGACCATTTTCCACATTTCTGAAGCATGACGTAATGGGGGGTGTTATCTCTTTTGTCGAAAATCAGCCGTTTTTGCTCGAACATTAAATGCCTCCAAATGGTATTTAATTAACTTCCCGGGGTGAAGAAACCCTTTTTGAGAACTCAGAGTGAGTAAATTGGCCATTTTCATGCACTTTTAACCATTCCATAAATCTTGTGTTTTGGGCCCCTGGAAGCATGAAAATCACTTTAAACATGCTAATTTTAGCTCTAACACTGATGATCCACCTACAAATGTGAACTGACGTTCAAAAATAAAACATTTGAAAACGGACCATTTTCCACATTTCTGAAGCATGACGTAATGGGGGGGTGTTATCTCTTTTGTCGAAAATCAGCCGTTTTTGCTCGAACATTAAATGCCTCCAAATGGTATTTATTTCACTTCCCGGGGTGAAGAAACCCTTTTTGAGAACTCAGAGTGAGTAAATTGGCCATTTTCATGCACTTTTAACCATTCCATAAATCTTGTGTTTTGGGCCCCTGGAAGCATGAAAATCACTTTAAACATGCTAATTTTAGCTCTAACACTGATGATCCACCTACAAATGTGAACTGACGTTCAAAAATAAAACATTTGAAAACGGACCATTTTCCACATTTCTGAAGCATGACGTAATGGGGGGGTGTTATCTCTTTTGTCGAAAATCAGCCGTTTTTGCTCGAACATTAAATGCCTCCAAATGGTATTTAATTAACTTCCCGAGCCCCTGGAAGCATGAAAATCACTTTAAACATGCTAATTTTAGCTCTAACACTGATGATCCACCTACAAATGTGAACTGACGTTCAAAAATAAAACATTTGAAAACGGACCATTTTCCATATTTCTGAAGCATGACGTAATGGGGGGGTGTTATCTCTTTTGTCGAAAATCAGCCGTTTTTGCTCCAACATTAAATGCCTCCAAATGGTATTTAATTAACTTCCCGGGGTGAAGAAACCCTTTTTGAGAACTCAGAGTGAGTAAATTGGCCATTTTCATGCACTTTTAACCATTCCATAAATCTTGTGTTTTGGGCCCCTGGAAGCATGAAAATCACTTTAAACATGCTAATTTTAGCTCTAACACTGATGATCCACCTACAAATGTGAACTGACGTTCAAAAATAAAACATTTGAAAACGGACCATTTTCCACATTTCTGAAGCATGACGTAATGGGGGGGTGTTATCTCTTTTGTCGAAAATCAGCCGTTTTTGCTCGAACATTAAATGCCTCCAAATGGTATTTAATTAACTTCCCGAGCCCCTGGAAGCATGAAAATCACTTTAAACATGCTAATTTTAGCTCTAACACTGATGATCCACCTACAAATGTGAACTGACGTTCAAAAATAAAACATTTGAAAACGGACCATTTTCCACATTTCTGAAGCATGACGTAATGGGGGGGGGTGTTATCTCTTTTGTCGAAAATCAGCCGTTTTTGCTCGAACATTAAATGCCTCCAAATGGTATTTAATTAACTTCCGGAGCCCCTGGAAGCATGAAAATCACTTTAAACATGCTAATTTTAGCTCTAACACTGATGATCCACCTACAAATGTGAACTGACGTTCAAAAATAAAACATTTGAAAACGGACCATTTTCCACATTTCTGAAGCATGACGTGATGGGGGGGTGTTATCTCTTTTGTCGAAAATCAGCCGTTTTTGCTCGAACATTAAATGCCTCCAAATGGTATTTAATTAACTTCCCGGGGTGAAGAAACCCTTTTTGAGAACTCAGAGTGAGTAAATTGGCCATTTTCATGCACTTTTAACCATTCCATAAATCTTGTGTTTTGGGCCCCTGGAAGCATGAAAATCACTTTAAACATGCTAATTTTAGCTCTAACACTGATGATCCACCTACAAATGTGAACTGACGTTCAAAAATAAAACATTTGAAAACGGACCATTTTCCACATTTCTGAAGCATGACGTAATGGGGGGGTGTTATCTCTTTTGTCGAAAATCAGCAGTTTTTGCTCGAACATTAAATGCCTCCAAATGGTATTTAATTAACTTCCCGAGCCCCTGCAAGCATGAAAATCACCTTAAACATGCTAATTTTAGCTCTAACACTGATGATCCACCTACAAATGTGAACTGACGTTCAAAAATAAAACATTTGAAAACGGACCATTTTCCACATTTCTGAAGCATGACGTAATGGGGGGGTGTTATCTCTTTTGTCGAAAATCAGCCGTTTTTGCTCGAACATTAAATGCCTCCAAATGGTATTTATTTCACTTCCCGGGGTGAAGAAACCCTTTTTGAGAACTCAGAGTGAGTAAATTGGCCATTTTCATGCACTTTTAACCATTCCATTAATCTTGTGTTTTGGGCCCCTGGAAGCATGAAAATCACTTTAAACATGCTAATTTTAGCTCTAACACTGATGATCCACCTACAAATGTGAACTGACGTTCAAAAATAAAACATTTGAAAACGGACCATTTTCCACATTTCTGAAGCATGACGTAATGGGGGGGTGTTATCTCTTTTGTCGAAAATCAGCCGTTTTTGCTCGAACATTAAATGCCTCCAAATGGTATTTATTTCACTTCCCGAGCCCCTGGAAGCATGAAAATCACTTTAAACATGCTAATTTTAGCTCTAACACTGATGATCCACCTACAAATGTGAACTGACGTTCAAAAATAAAACATTTGAAAACGGACCATTTTCCACATTTCTGAAGCATGACGTAATGGGGGGGTGTTATCTCTTTTGTCGAAAATCAGCCGTTTTTGCTCGAACATTAAATGCCTCCAAATGGTATTTAATTAACTTCCCGAGCCCCTGCAAGCATGAAAATCACCTTAAACATGCTAATTTTAGCTCTAACACTGATGATCCACCTACAAATGTGAACTGACGTTCAAAAATAAAACATTTGAAAACGGACCATTTTCCACATTTCTGAAGCATGACGTAATGGGGGGGTGTTATCTCTTTTGTCGAAAATCAGCCGTTTTTGCTCGAACATTAAATGCCTCCAAATGGTATTTATTTCACTTCCCGGGGTGAAGAAACCCTTTTTGAGAACTCAGAGTGAGTAAATTGGCCATTTTCATGCACTTTTAACCATTCCATTAATCTTGTGTTTTGGGCCCCTGGAAGCATGAAAATCACTTTAAACATGCTAATTTTAGCTCTAACACTGATGATCCACCTACAAATGTGAACTGACGTTCAAAAATAAAACATTTGAAAACGGACCATTTTCCACATTTCTGAAGCATGACGTAATGGGGGGGTGTTATCTCTTTTGTCGAAAATCAGCCGTTTTTGCTCGAACATTAAATGCCTCCAAATGGTATTTATTTCACTTCCCGAGCCCCTGGAAGCATGAAAATCACTTTAAACATGCTAATTTTAGCTCTAACACTGATGATCCACCTACAAATGTGAACTGACGTTCAAAAATAAAACATTTGAAAACGGACCATTTTCCACATTTCTGAAGCATGACGTAATGGGGGGGTGTTATCTCTTTTGTCGAAAATCAGCCGTTTTTGCTCGAACATTAAATGCCTCCAAATGGTATTTATTTCACTTCCCGGGGTGAAGAAACCCTTTTTGAGAACTCAGAGTGAGTAAATTGGCCATTTTCATGCACTTTTAACCATTCCATTAATCTTGTGTTTTGGGCCCCTGGAAGCATGAAAATCACTTTAAACATGCTAATTTTAGCTCTAACACTGATGATCCACCTACAAATGTGAACTGACGTTCAAAAATAAAACATTTGAAAACGGACCATTTTCCACATTTCTGAAGCATGACGTAATGGGGGGGTGTTATCTCTTTTGTCGAAAATCAGCCGTTTTTGCTCGAACATTAAATGCCTCCAAATGGTATTTAATTAACTTCCCGAGCCCCTGGAAGCATGAAAATCACTTTAAACATGCTAATTTTAGCTCTAACACTGATGATCCACCTACAAATGTGAACTGACGTTCAAAAATAAAACATTTGAAAACAGACCATTTTCCACATTTCTGAAGCATGACGTAATGGGGGGGTGTTATCTCTTTTGTCAAAAATCAGCCGTTTTTGCTCGAACATTAAATGCCTCCAAATGGTATTTAATTAACTTCCCGAGCCCCTGGAAGCATGAAAATCACTTTAAACATGCTAATTTTAGCTCTAACACTGATGATCCACCTACAAATGTGAACTGACGTTCAAAAATAAAACATTTGAAAACGGACCATTTTCCACATTTCTGAAGCATGACGTAATGGGGGGGTGTTATCTCTTTTGTCGAAAATCAGCCGTTTTTGCTCGAACATTAAATGCCTCCAAATGGTATTTATTTCACTTCCCGGGGTGAAGAAACCCTTTTTGAGAACTCAGAGTGAGTAAATTGGCCATTTTCATGCACTTTTAACCATTCCATAAATCTTGTGTTTTGGGCCCCTGGAAGCATGAAAATCACTTTAAACATGCTAATTTTAGCTCTAACACTGATGATCCACCTACAAATGTGAACTGACGTTCAAAAATAAAACATTTGAAAACGGACCATTTTCCACATTTCTGAAGCATGACGTAATGGGGGGGTGTTATCTCTTTTGTCGAAAATCAGCCGTTTTTGCTCGAACATTAAATGCCTCCAAATGGTATTTAATTAACTTCCCGAGCCCCTGGAAGCATGAAAATCACTTTAAACATGCTAATTTTAGCTCTAACACTGATGATCCACCTACAAATGTGAACTGACGTTCAAAAATAAAACATTTGAAAACGGACCATTTTCCACATTTCTGAAGCATGACGTAATGGGGGGGTGTTATCTCTTTTGTCGAAAATCAGCCGTTTTTGCTCGAACATTAAATGCCTCCAGATGGTATTTAATTAACTTCCCGAGCCCCTGGAAGCATGAAAATCACTTTAAACATGCTAATTTTAGCTCTAACACTGATGATCCACCTACAAATGTGAACTGACGTTCAAAAATAAAACATTTGAAAACGGACCATTTTCCACATTTCTGAAGCATGACGTAATGGGGGGGTGTTATCTCTTTTGTCGAAAATCAGCCGTTTTTGCTCGAACATTAAATGCCTCCAAATGGTATTTAATTAACTTCCCGAGCCCCTGGAAGCATGAAAATCACTTTAAACATGCTAATTTTAGCTCTAACACTGATGATCCACCTACAAATGTGAACTGACGTTCAAAAATAAAACATTTGAAAACGGACCATTTTCCACATTTCTGAAGCATGACGTAATGGGGGGGGTGTTATCTCTTTTGTCGAAAATCAGCCGTTTTTGCTCGAACATTAAATGCCTCCAAATGGTATTTAATTAACTTCCCGGGTGAAGAAACCCTTTTTGAGAACTCAGAGTGAGTAAATTGGCCATTTTCATGCACTTTTAACCATTCCATAAATCTTGTGTTTTGGGCCCCTGGAAGCATGAAAATCACTTTAAACATGCTAATTTTAGCTCTAACACTGATGATCCACCTACAAATGTGAACTGACGTTCAAAAATAAAACATTTGAAAACGGACCATTTTCCACATTTCTGAAGCATGACGTAATGGGGGGGTGTTATCTCTTTTGTCGAAAATCAGCCGTTTTTGCTTGAACATTAAATGCCTCCAAATGGTATTTATTTCACTTCCCGAGCCCCTGGAAGCATGAAAATCACTTTAAACATGCTAATTTTAGCTCTAACACTGATGATCCACCTACAAATGTGAACTGACGTTCAAAAATAAAACATTTGAAAACGGACCATTTTCCACATTTCTGAAGCATGACGTAATGGGGGGGTGTTATCTCTTTTGTCGAAAATCAGCCGTTTTTGCTCGAACATTAAATGCCTCCAAATGGTATTTATTTCACTTCCCGGGGTGAAGAAACCCTTTTTGAGAACTCAGAGTGAGTAAATTGGCCATTTTCATGCACTTTTAACCATTCCATTAATCTTGTGTTTTGGGCCCCTGGAAGCATGAAAATCACTTTAAACATGCTAATTTTAGCTCTAACACTGATGATCCACCTACAAATGTGAACTGACGTTCAAAAATAAAACATTTGAAAACGGACCATTTTCCACATTTCTGAAGCATGACGTAATGGGGGGGTGTTATCTCTTTTGTCGAAAATCAGCCGTTTTTGCTCGAACATTAAATGCCTCCAAATGGTATTTAATTAACTTCCCGAGCCCCTGGAAGCATGAAAATCACTTTAAACATGCTAATTTTAGCTCTAACACTGATGATCCACCTACAAATGTGAACTGACTTTCAAAAATAAAACATTTGAAAACGGACCATTTTCCACATTTCTGAAGCATGACGTAATGGGGGGGTGTTATCTCTTTTGTCGAAAATCAGCCGTTTTTGCTCGAACATTAAATGCCTCCAAATGGTATTTAATTAACTTCCCGGGGTGAAGAAACCCTTTTTGAGAACTCAGAGTGAGTAAATTGGCCATTTTCATGCACTTTTAACCATTCCATAAATCTTGTGTTTTGGGCCCCTGGAAGCATGAAAATCACTTTAAACATGCTAATTTTAGCTCTAACACTGATGATCCACCTACAAATGTGAACTGACGTTCAAAAATAAAACATTTGAAAACGGACCATTTTCCACATTTCTGAAGCATGACGTAATGGGGGGGTGTTATCTCTTTTGTCGAAAATCAGCCGTTTTTGCTTGAACATTAAATGCCTCCAAATGGTATTTAATTAACTTCCCGAGCCCCTGGAAGCATGAAAATCACTTTAAACATGCTAATTTTAGCTCTAACACTGATGATCCACCTACAAATGTGAACTGACGTTCAAAAATAAAACATTTGAAAACGGACCATTTTCCACATTTCTGAAGCATGACGTAATGGGGGGGTGTTATCTCTTTTGTCGAAAATCAGCCGTTTTTGCTCGAACATTAAATGCCTCCAAATGGTATTTAATTAACTTCCCGAGCCCCTGGAAGCATAAAAATCACCTTAAACATGCTAATTTTAGCTCTAACACTGATGATCCACCTACAAATGTGAACTGACGTTCAAAAATAAAACATTTGAAAACGGACCATTTTCCACATTTCTGAAGCATGACGTAATGGGGGGGTGTTATCTCTTTTGTCGAAAATCAGCCGTTTTTGCTCGAACATTAAATGCCTCCAAATGGTATTTATTTCACTTCCCGGGGTGAAGAAACCCTTTTTGAGAACTCAGAGTGAGTAAATTGGCCATTTTCATGCACTTTTAACCATTCCATTAATCTTGTGTTTTGGGCCCCTGGAAGCATGAAAATCACTTTAAACATGCTAATTTTAGCTCTAACACTGATGATCCACCTACAAATGTGAACTGACGTTCAAAAATAAAACATTTGAAAACGGACCATTTTCCACATTTCTGAAGCATGACGTAATGGGGGGGTGTTATCTCTTTTGTCGAAAATCAGCCGTTTTTGCTCGAACATTAAATGCCTCCAAATGGTATTTATTTCACTTCCCGAGCCCCTGGAAGCATGAAAATCACTTTAAACATGCTAATTTTAGCTCTAACACTGATGATCCACCTACAAATGTGAACTGGCGTTCAAAAATAAAACATTTGAAAACGGACCATTTTCCACATTTCTGAAGCATGACGTAATGGGGGGGTGTTATCTCTTTTGTCGAAAATCAGCCGTTTTTGCTCGAACATTAAATGCCTCCAAATGGTATTTATTTAACTTCCCGGGGTGAAGAAACCCTTTTTGAGAACTCAGAGTGAGTAAATTGGCCATTTTCATGCACTTTTAACCATTCCATTAATCTTGTGTTTTGGGCCCCTGGAAGCATGAAAATCACTTTAAACATGCTAATTTTAGCTCTAACACTGATGATCCACCTACAAATGTGAACTGACGTTCAAAAATAAAACATTTGAAAACGGACCATTTTCCACATTTCTGAAGCATGACGTAATGGGGGGGTGTTATCTCTTTTGTCGAAAATCAGCCGTTTTTGCTCGAACATTAAATGCCTCCAAATGGTATTTAATTAACTTCCCGAGCCCCTGGAAGCATGAAAATCACTTTAAACATGCTAATTTTAGCTCTAACACTGATGATCCACCTACAAATGTGAACTGACGTTCAAAAATAAAACATTTGAAAACGGACCATTTTCCACATTTCTGAAGCATGACGTAATGGGGGGGTGTTATCTCTTTTGTCGAAAATCAGCCGTTTTTGCTCGAACATTAAATGCCTCCAAATGGTATTTAATTAACTTCCCGAGCCCCTGGAAGCATGAAAATCACTTTAAACATGCTAATTTTAGCTCTAACACTGATGATCCACCTACAAATGTGAACTGACGTTCAAAAATAAAACATTTGAAAACGGACCATTTTCCACATTTCTGAAGCATGACGTAATGGGGGGGTGTTATCTCTTTTGTCGAAAATCAGCCGTTTTTGCTCGAACATTAAATGCCTCCAAATGGTATTTATTTCACTTCCCGGGGTGAAGAAACCCTTTTTGAGAACTCAGAGTGAGTAAATTGGCCATTTTCATGCACTTTTAACCATTCCATAAATCTTGTGTTTTGGGCCCCTGGAAGCATGAAAATCACTTTAAACATGCTAATTTTAGCTCTAACACTGATGATCCACCTACAAATGTGAACTGACGTTCAAAAATAAAACATTTGAAAACAGACCATTTTCCACATTTCTGAAGCATGACGTAATGGGGGGGTGTTATCTCTTTTGTCGAAAATCAGCCGTTTTTGCTCGAACATTAAATGCCTCCAAATGGTATTTAATTAACTTCCCGAGCCCCTGGAAGCATGAAAATCACTTTAAACATGCTAATTTTAGCTCTAACACTGATGATCCACCTACAAATGTGAACTGACGTTCAAAAATAAAACATTTGAAAACGGACCATTTTCCACATTTCTGAAGCATGACGTAATGGGGGGTGTTATCTCTTTTGTCGAAAATCAGCCGTTTTTGCTCGAACATTAAATGCCTCCAAATGGTATTTAATTAACTTCCAGGGGTGAAGAAACCCTTTTTGAGAACTCAGAGTGAGTAAATTGGCCATTTTCATGCACTTTTAACCATTCCATAAATCTTGTGTTTTGGGCCCCTGGAAGCATGAAAATCACTTTAAACATGCTAATTTTAGCTCTAACACTGATGATCCACCTACAAATGTGAACTGACGTTCAAAAATAAAACATTTGAAAACGGACCATTTTCCACATTTCTGAAGCATGACGTAATGGGGGGGTGTTATCTCTTTCGTCGAAAATCAGCCGTTTTTGCTCGAACATTAAATGCCTCCAAATGGTATTTATTTCACTTCCCGGGGTGAAGAAACCCTTTTTGAGAACTCAGAGTGAGTAAATTGGCCATTTTCATGCACTTTTAACCATTCCATAAATCTTGTGTTTTGGGCCCCTGGAAGCATGAAAATCACTTTAAACATGCTAATTTTAGCTCTAACACTGATGATCCACCTACAAATGTGAACTGACGTTCAAAAATAAAACATTTGAAAACGGACCATTTTCCACATTTCTGAAGCATGACGTAATGGGGGGGTGTTATCTCTTTTGTCGAAAATCAGCCGTTTTTGCTCGAACATTAAATGCCTCCAAATGGTATTTAATTAACTTCCCGAGCCCCTGGAAGCATGAAAATCACTTTAAACATGCTAATTTTAGCTCTAACACTGATGATCCACCTACAAATGTGAACTGACGTTCAAAAATAAAACATTTGAAAACGGACCATTTTCCATATTTCTGAAGCATGACGTAATGGGGGGGTGTTATCTCTTTTGTCGAAAATCAGCCGTTTTTGCTCCAACATTAAATGCCTCCAAATGGTATTTAATTAACTTCCCGGGGTGAAGAAACCCTTTTTGAGAACTCAGAGTGAGTAAATTGGCCATTTTCATGCACTTTTAACCATTCCATAAATCTTGTGTTTTGGGCCCCTGGAAGCATGAAAATCACTTTAAACATGCTAATTTTAGCTCTAACACTGATGATCCACCTACAAATGTGAACTGACGTTCAAAAATAAAACATTTGAAAACGGACCATTTTCCACATTTCTGAAGCATGACGTAATGGGGGGGTGTTATCTCTTTTGTCGAAAATCAGCCGTTTTTGCTCGAACATTAAATGCCTCCAAATGGTATTTAATTAACTTCCCGAGCCCCTGGAAGCATGAAAATCACTTTAAACATGCTAATTTTAGCTCTAACACTGATGATCCACCTACAAATGTGAACTGACGTTCAAAAATAAAACATTTGAAAACGGACCATTTTCCACATTTCTGAAGCATGACGTAATGGGGGGGGGTGTTATCTCTTTTGTCGAAAATCAGCCGTTTTTGCTCGAACATTAAATGCCTCCAAATGGTATTTAATTAACTTCCCGAGCCCCTGGAAGCATGAAAATCACTTTAAACATGCTAATTTTAGCTCTAACACTGATGATCCACCTACAAATGTGAACTGACGTTCAAAAATAAAACATTTGAAAACGGACCATTTTCCACATTTCTGAAGCATGACGTGATGGGGGGGTGTTATCTCTTTTGTCGAAAATCAGCCGTTTTTGCTCGAACATTAAATGCCTCCAAATGGTATTTAATTAACTTCCCGGGGTGAAGAAACCCTTTTTGAGAACTCAGAGTGAGTAAATTGGCCATTTTTATGCACTTTTAACCATTCCATAAATCTTGTGTTTTGGGCCCCTGGAAGCATGAAAATCACTTTAAACATGCTAATTTTAGCTCTAACACTGATGATCCACCTACAAATGTGAACTGACGTTCAAAAATAAAACATTTGAAAACGGACCATTTTCCACATTTCTGAAGCATGACGTAATGGGGGGGTGTTATCTCTTTTGTCGAAAATCAGCAGTTTTTGCTCGAACATTAAATGCCTCCAAATGGTATTTAATTAACTTCCCGAGCCCCTGGAAGCATGAAAATCACTTTAAACATGCTAATTTTAGCTCTAACACTGATGATCCACCTACAAATGTGAACTGACGTTCAAAAATAAAACATTTGAAAACGGACCATTTTCCACATTTCTGAAGCATGACGTAATGGGGGGGTGTTATCTCTTTTGTCGAAAATCAGCCGTTTTTGCTCGAACATTAAATGCCTCCAAATGGTATTTAATTAACTTCCCGAGCCCCTGCAAGCATGAAAATCACCTTAAACATGCTAATTTTAGCTCTAACACTGATGATCCACCTACAAATGTGAACTGACGTTCAAAAATAAAACATTTGAAAACGGACCATTTTCCACATTTCTGAAGCATGACGTAATGGGGGGGTGTTATCTCTTTTGTCGAAAATCAGCCGTTTTTGCTCGAACATTAAATGCCTCCAAATGGTATTTATTTCACTTCCCGGGGTGAAGAAACCCTTTTTGAGAACTCAGAGTGAGTAAATTGGCCATTTTCATGCACTTTTAACCATTCCATTAATCTTGTGTTTTGGGCCCCTGGAAGCATGAAAATCACTTTAAACATGCTAATTTTAGCTCTAACACTGATGATCCACCTACAAATGTGAACTGACGTTCAAAAATAAAACATTTGAAAACGGACCATTTTCCACATTTCTGAAGCATGACGTAATGGGGGGGTGTTATCTCTTTTGTCGAAAATCAGCCGTTTTTGCTCGAACATTAAATGCCTCCAAATGGTATTTATTTCACTTCCCGAGCCCCTGGAAGCATGAAAATCACTTTAAACATGCTAATTTTAGCTCTAACACTGATGATCCACCTACAAATGTGAACTGACGTTCAAAAATAAAACATTTGAAAACGGACCATTTTCCACATTTCTGAAGCATGACGTAATGGGGGGGTGTTATCTCTTTTGTCGAAAATCAGCCGTTTTTGCTCGAACATTAAATGCCTCCAAATGGTATTTATTTCACTTCCCGGGGTGAAGAAACCCTTTTTGAGAACTCAGAGTGAGTAAATTGGCCATTTTCATGCACTTTTAACCATTCCATTAATCTTGTGTTTTGGGCCCCTGGAAGCATGAAAATCACTTTAAACATGCTAATTTTAGCTCTAACACTGATGATCCACCTACAAATGTGAACTGACGTTCAAAAATAAAACATTTGAAAACGGACCATTTTCCACATTTCTGAAGCATGACGTAATGGGGGGGTGTTATCTCTTTTGTCGAAAATCAGCCGTTTTTGCTCGAACATTAAATGCCTCCAAATGGTATTTAATTAACTTCCCGAGCCCCTGGAAGCATGAAAATCACTTTAAACATGCTAATTTTAGCTCTAACACTGATGATCCACCTACAAATGTGAACTGACGTTCAAAAATAAAACATTTGAAAACAGACCATTTTCCACATTTCTGAAGCATGACGTAATGGGGGGGTGTTATCTCTTTTGTCAAAAATCAGCCGTTTTTGCTCGAACATTAAATGCCTCCAAATGGTATTTAATTAACTTCCCGAGCCCCTGGAAGCATGAAAATCACTTTAAACATGCTAATTTTAGCTCTAACACTGATGATCCACCTACAAATGTGAACTGACGTTCAAAAATAAAACATTTGAAAACGGACCATTTTCCACATTTCTGAAGCATGACGTAATGGGGGGGGTGTTATCTCTTTTGTCGAAAATCAGCCGTTTTTGCTCGAACATTAAATGCCTCCAAATGGTATTTATTTCACTTCCCGGGGTGAAGAAACCCTTTTTGAGAACTCAGAGTGAGTAAATTGGCCATTTTCATGCACTTTTAACCATTCCATAAATCTTGTGTTTTGGGCCCCTGGAAGCATGAAAATCACTTTAAACATGCTAATTTTAGCTCTAACACTGATGATCCACCTACAAATGTGAACTGACGTTCAAAAATAAAACATTTGAAAACGGACCATTTTCCACATTTCTGAAGCATGACGTAATGGGGGGGTGTTATCTCTTTTGTCGAAAATCAGCCGTTTTTGCTCGAACATTAAATGCCTCCAAATGGTATTTAATTAACTTCCCGAGCCCCTGGAAGCATGAAAATCACTTTAAACATGCTAATTTTAGCTCTAACACTGATGATCCACCTACAAATGTGAACTGACGTTCAAAAATAAAACATTTGAAAACGGACCATTTTCCACATTTCTGAAGCATGACGTAATGGGGGGGTGTTATCTCTTTTGTCGAAAATCAGCCGTTTTTGCTCGAACATTAAATGCCTCCAGATGGTATTTAATTAACTTCCCGAGCCCCTGGAAGCATGAAAATCACTTTAAACATGCTAATTTTAGCTCTAACACTGATGATCCACCTACAAATGTGAACTGACGTTCAAAAATAAAACATTTGAAAACGGACCATTTTCCACATTTCTGAAGCATGACGTAATGGGGGGGTGTTATCTCTTTTGTCGAAAATCAGCCGTTTTTGCTCGAACATTAAATGCCTCCAAATGGTATTTAATTAACTTCCCGAGCCCCTGGAAGCATGAAAATCACTTTAAACATGCTAATTTTAGCTCTAACACTGATGATCCACCTACAAATGTGAACTGACGTTCAAAAATAAAACATTTGAAAACGGACCATTTTCCACATTTCTGAAGCATGACGTAATGGGGGGGTGTTATCTCTTTTGTCGAAAATCAGCCGTTTTTGCTCGAACATTAAATGCCTCCAAATGGTATTTAATTAACTTCCCGAGCCCCTGGAAGCATGAAAATCACTTTAAACATGCTAATTTTAGCTCTAACACTGATGATCCACCTACAAATGTGAACTGACGTTCAAAAATAAAACATTTGAAAACGGACCATTTTCCACATTTCTGAAGCATGACGTAATGGGGGGGTGTTATCTCTTTTGTCGAAAATCAGCCGTTTTTGCTCGAACATTAAATGCCTCCAAATGGTATTTATTTCACTTCCCGGGGTGAAGAAACCCTTTTTGAGAACTCAGAGTGAGTAAATTGGCCATTTTCATGCACTTTTAACCATTCCATAAATCTTGTGTTTTGGGCCCCTGGAAGCATGAAAATCACTTTAAACATGCTAATTTTAGCTCTAACACTGATGATCCACCTACAAATGTGAACTGACGTTCAAAAATAAAACATTTGAAAACGGACCATTTTCCACATTTCTGAAGCATGACGTAATGGGGGGGTGTTATCTCTTTTGTCGAAAATCAGCCGTTTTTGCTCGAACATTAAATGCCTCCAAATGGTATTTAATTAACTTCCCGAGCCCCTGGAAGCATGAAAATCACTTTAAACATGCTAATTTTAGCTCTAACACTGATGATCCACCTACAAATGTGAACTGACGTTCAAAAATAAAACATTTGAAAACGGACCATTTTCCACATTTCTGAAGCATGACGTAATGGGGGGGTGTTATCTCTTTTGTCGAAAATCAGCCGTTTTTGCTCGAACATTAAATGCCTCCAGATGGTATTTAATTAACTTCCCGAGCCCCTGGAAGCATGAAAATCACTTTAAACATGCTAATTTTAGCTCTAACACTGATGATCCACCTACAAATGTGAACTGACGTTCAAAAATAAAACATTTGAAAACGGACCATTTTCCACATTTCTGAAGCATGACGTAATGGGGGGGTGTTATCTCTTTTGTCGAAAATCAGCCGTTTTTGCTCGAACATTAAATGCCTCCAAATGGTATTTAATTAACTTCCCGAGCCCCTGGAAGCATGAAAATCACTTTAAACATGCTAATTTTAGCTCTAACACTGATGATCCACCTACAAATGTGAACTGACGTTCAAAAATAAAACATTTGAAAACGGACCATTTTCCACATTTCTGAAGCATGACGTAATGGGGGGGGTGTTATCTCTTTTGTCGAAAATCAGCCGTTTTTGCTCGAACATTAAATGCCTCCAAATGGTATTTAATTAACTTCCCGGGTGAAGAAACCCTTTTTGAGAACTCAGAGTGAGTAAATTGGCCATTTTCATGCACTTTTAACCATTCCATAAATCTTGTGTTTTGGGCCCCTGGAAGCATGAAAATCACTTTAAACATGCTAATTTTAGCTCTAACACTGATGATCCACCTACAAATGTGAACTGACGTTCAAAAATAAAACATTTGAAAACGGACCATTTTCCACATTTCTGAAGCATGACGTAATGGGGGGGTGTTATCTCTTTTGTCGAAAATCAGCCGTTTTTGCTTGAACATTAAATGCCTCCAAATGGTATTTATTTCACTTCCCGAGCCCCTGGAAGCATGAAAATCACTTTAAACATGCTAATTTTAGCTCTAACACTGATGATCCACCTACAAATGTGAACTGACGTTCAAAAATAAAACATTTGAAAACGGACCATTTTCCACATTTCTGAAGCATGACGTAATGGGGGGGTGTTATCTCTTTTGTCGAAAATCAGCCGTTTTTGCTCGAACATTAAATGCCTCCAAATGGTATTTATTTCACTTCCCGGGGTGAAGAAACCCTTTTTGAGAACTCAGAGTGAGTAAATTGGCCATTTTCATGCACTTTTAACCATTCCATTAATCTTGTGTTTTGGGCCCCTGGAAGCATGAAAATCACTTTAAACATGCTAATTTTAGCTCTAACACTGATGATCCACCTACAAATGTGAACTGACGTTCAAAAATAAAACATTTGAAAACGGACCATTTTCCACATTTCTGAAGCATGACGTAATGGGGGGGTGTTATCTCTTTTGTCGAAAATCAGCCGTTTTTGCTCGAACATTAAATGCCTCCAAATGGTATTTAATTAACTTCCCGAGCCCCTGGAAGCATGAAAATCACTTTAAACATGCTAATTTTAGCTCTAACACTGATGATCCACCTACAAATGTGAACTGACTTTCAAAAATAAAACATTTGAAAACGGACCATTTTCCACATTTCTGAAGCATGACGTAATGGGGGGGTGTTATCTCTTTTGTCGAAAATCAGCCGTTTTTGCTCGAACATTAAATGCCTCCAAATGGTATTTAATTAACTTCCCGGGGTGAAGAAACCCTTTTTGAGAACTCAGAGTGAGTAAATTGGCCATTTTCATGCACTTTTAACCATTCCATAAATCTTGTGTTTTGGGCCCCTGGAAGCATGAAAATCACTTTAAACATGCTAATTTTAGCTCTAACACTGATGATCCACCTACAAATGTGAACTGACGTTCAAAAATAAAACATTTGAAAACGGACCATTTTCCACATTTCTGAAGCATGACGTAATGGGGGGGTGTTATCTCTTTTGTCGAAAATCAGCCGTTTTTGCTTGAACATTAAATGCCTCCAAATGGTATTTAATTAACTTCCCGAGCCCCTGGAAGCATGAAAATCACTTTAAACATGCTAATTTTAGCTCTAACACTGATGATCCACCTACAAATGTGAACTGACGTTCAAAAATAAAACATTTGAAAACGGACCATTTTCCACATTTCTGAAGCATGACGTAATGGGGGGGTGTTATCTCTTTTGTCGAAAATCAGCCGTTTTTGCTCGAACATTAAATGCCTCCAAATGGTATTTAATTAACTTCCCGAGCCCCTGGAAGCATAAAAATCACCTTAAACATGCTAATTTTAGCTCTAACACTGATGATCCACCTACAAATGTGAACTGACGTTCAAAAATAAAACATTTGAAAACGGACCATTTTCCACATTTCTGAAGCATGACGTAATGGGGGGGTGTTATCTCTTTTGTCGAAAATCAGCCGTTTTTGCTCGAACATTAAATGCCTCCAAATGGTATTTATTTCACTTCCCGGGGTGAAGAAACCCTTTTTGAGAACTCAGAGTGAGTAAATTGGCCATTTTCATGCACTTTTAACCATTCCATTAATCTTGTGTTTTGGGCCCCTGGAAGCATGAAAATCACTTTAAACATGCTAATTTTAGCTCTAACACTGATGATCCACCTACAAATGTGAACTGACGTTCAAAAATAAAACATTTGAAAACGGACCATTTTCCACATTTCTGAAGCATGACGTAATGGGGGGGTGTTATCTCTTTTGTCGAAAATCAGCCGTTTTTGCTCGAACATTAAATGCCTCCAAATGGTATTTATTTCACTTCCCGAGCCCCTGGAAGCATGAAAATCACTTTAAACATGCTAATTTTAGCTCTAACACTGATGATCCACCTACAAATGTGAACTGGCGTTCAAAAATAAAACATTTGAAAACGGACCATTTTCCACATTTCTGAAGCATGACGTAATGGGGGGGTGTTATCTCTTTTGTCGAAAATCAGCCGTTTTTGCTCGAACATTAAATGCCTCCAAATGGTATTTATTTCACTTCCCGGGGTGAAGAAACCCTTTTTGAGAACTCAGAGTGAGTAAATTGGCCATTTTCATGCACTTTTAACCATTCCATTAATCTTGTGTTTTGGGCCCCTGGAAGCATGAAAATCACTTTAAACATGCTAATTTTAGCTCTAACACTGATGATCCACCTACAAATGTGAACTGACGTTCAAAAATAAAACATTTGAAAACGGACCATTTTCCACATTTCTGAAGCATGACGTAATGGGGGGGTGTTATCTCTTTTGTCGAAAATCAGCCGTTTTTGCTCGAACATTAAATGCCTCCAAATGGTATTTAATTAACTTCCCGAGCCCCTGGAAGCATGAAAATCACTTTAAACATGCTAATTTTAGCTCTAACACTGATGATCCACCTACAAATGTGAACTGACGTTCAAAAATAAAACATTTGAAAACGGACCATTTTCCACATTTCTGAAGCATGACGTAATGGGGGGGTGTTATCTCTTTTGTCGAAAATCAGCCGTTTTTGCTCGAACATTAAATGCCTCCAAATGGTATTTAATTAACTTCCCGAGCCCCTGGAAGCATGAAAATCACTTTAAACATGCTAATTTTAGCTCTAACACTGATGATCCACCTACAAATGTGAACTGACGTTCAAAAATAAAACATTTGAAAACGGACCATTTTCCACATTTCTGAAGCATGACGTAATGGGGGGGTGTTATCTCTTTTGTCGAAAATCAGCCGTTTTTGCTCGAACATTAAATGCCTCCAAATGGTATTTATTTCACTTCCCGGGGTGAAGAAACCCTTTTTGAGAACTCAGAGTGAGTAAATTGGCCATTTTCATGCACTTTTAACCATTCCATAAATCTTGTGTTTTGGGCCCCTGGAAGCATGAAAATCACTTTAAACATGCTAATTTTAGCTCTAACACTGATGATCCACCTACAAATGTGAACTGACGTTCAAAAATAAAACATTTGAAAACGGACCATTTTCCACATTTCTGAAGCATGACGTAATGGGGGGGTGTTATCTCTTTTGTCGAAAATCAGCCGTTTTTGCTCGAACATTAAATGCCTCCAAATGGTATTTAATTAACTTCCCGAGCCCCTGGAAGCATGAAAATCACTTTAAACATGCTAATTTTAGCTCTAACACTGATGATCCACCTACAAATGTGAACTGACGTTCAAAAATAAAACATTTGAAAACGGACCATTTTCCACATTTCTGAAGCATGACGTAATGGGGGGGTGTTATCTCTTTTGTCGAAAATCAGCCATTTTTGCTCGAACATTAAATGCCTCCAAATGGTATTTAATTAACTTCCCGGGGTGAAGAAACCCTTTTTGAGAACTCAGAGTGAGTAAATTGGCCATTTTCATGCACTTTTAACCATTCCATAAATCTTGTGTTTTGGGCCCCTGGAAGCATGAAAATCACTTTAAACATGCTAATTTTAGCTCTAACACTGATGATCCACCTACAAATGTGAACTGATGTTCAAAAATAAAACATTTGAAAACGGACCATTTTCCACATTTCTGAAGCATGACGTAATGGGGGGGTGTTATCTCTTTTGTCAAAAATCAGCCGTTTTTGCTCGAACATTAAATGCCTCCAAATGGTATTTGATTAACTTCCCGAGCCCCTGGAAGCATGAAAATCACTTTAAACATGCTAATTTTAGCTCTAACACTGATGATCCACCTACAAATGTGAACTGACGTTCAAAAATAAAACATTTGAAAACGGACCATTTTCCACATTTCTGAAGCATGACGTAATGGGGGGGGTGTTATCTCTTTTGTCGAAAATCAGCCGTTTTTGCTCGAACATTAAATGCCTCCAAATGGTATTTAATTAACTTCCCGGGGTGAAGAAACCCTTTTTGAGAACTCAGAGTGAGTAAATTGGCCATTTTCATGCACTTTTAACCATTCCATAAATCTTGTGTTTTGGGCCCCTGGAAGCATGAAAATCACTTTAAACATGCTAATTTTAGCTCTAACACTGATGATCCACCTACAAATGTGAACTGACGTTCAAAAATAAAAAATTTGAAAACGGACCATTTTCCACATTTCTGAAGCATGACGTAATGGGGGGGTGTTATCTCTTTTGTCGAAAATCAGCCGTTTTTGCTCGAACATTAAATGCCTCCAAATGGTATTTAATTAACTTCCCGAGCCCCTGGAAGCATGAAAATCACCTTAAACATGCTAATTTTAGCTCTAACACTGATGATCCACCTACAAATGTGAACTGACGTTCAAAAATAAAACATTTGAAAACGAACCATTTTCCACATTTCTGAAGCATGACGTAATGGGGGGGTGTTATCTCTTTTGTCGAAAATCAGCCGTTTTTGCTCGAACATTAAATGCCTCCAAATGGTATTTATTTCACTTCCCGGGGTGAAGAAACCCTTTTTGAGAACTCAGAGTGAGTAAATTGGCCATTTTCATGCACTTTTAACCATTCCATTAATCTTGTGTTTTGGGCCCCTGGAAGCATGAAAATCACTTTAAACATGCTAATTTTAGCTCTAACACTGATGATCCACCTACAAATGTGAACTGACGTTCAAAAATAAAACATTTGAAAACGGACCATTTTCCACATTTCTGAAGCATGACGTAATGGGGGGGGGGTGTTATCTCTTTTGTCGAAAATCAGCCGTTTTTGCTCGAACATTAAATGCCTCCAAATGGTATTTATTTCACTTCCCGAGCCCCTGGAAGCATGAAAATCACTTTAAACATGCTAATTTTAGCTCTAACACTGATGATCCACCTACAAATGTGAACTGACGTTCAAAAATAAAACATTTGAAAACGGACCATTTTCCACATTTCTGAAGCATGACGTAATGGGGGGGTGTTATCTCTTTTGTCGAAAATCAGCCGTTTTTGCTCGAACATTAAATGCCTCCAAATGGTATTTATTTCACTTCCCGGGGTGAAGAAACCCTTTTTGAGAACTCAGAGTGAGTAAATTGGCCATTTTCATGCACTTTTAACCATTCCATTAATCTTGTGTTTTGGGCCCCTGGAAGCATGAAAATCACTTTAAACATGCTAATTTTAGCTCTAACACTGATGATCCACCTACAAATGTGAACTGACGTTCAAAAATAAAACATTTGAAAACGGACCATTTTCCACATTTCTGAAGCATGACGTAATGGGGGGGTGTTATCTCTTTTGTCGAAAATCAGCCGTTTTTGCTCGAACATTAAATGCCTCCAAATGGTATTTAATTAACTTCCCGAGCCCCTGGAAGCATGAAAATCACTTTAAACATGCTAATTTTAGCTCTAACACTGATGATACACCTACAAATGTGAACTGACGTTCAAAAATAAAACATTTGAAAACGGACCATTTTCCACATTTCTGAAGCATGACGTAATGGGGGGGTGTTATCTCTTTTGTCGAAAATCAGCCGTTTTTGCTCGAACATTAAATGCCTCCAAATGGTATTTAATTAACTTCCCGAGCCCCTGGAAGCATGAAAATCACTTTAAATATGCTAATTTTAGCTCTAACACTGATGATCCACCTACAAATGTGAACTGACGTTCAAAAATAAAACATTTGAAAACGGACCATTTTCCACATTTCTGAAGCATGACGTAATGGGGGGGTGTTATCTCTTTTGTCGAAAATCAGCCGTTTTTGCTCGAACATTAAATGCCTCCAAATGGTATTTATTTCACTTCCCGGGCTGAAGAAACCCTTTTTGAGAACTCAGAGTGAGTAAATTGGCCATTTTCATGCACTTTTAACCATTCCATAAATCTTGTGTTTTGGGCCCCTGGAAGCATGAAAATCACTTTAAACATGCTAATTTTAGCTCTAACACTGCTGATCCACCTACAAATGTGAACTGACGTTCAAAAATAAAACATTTGAAAACGGACCATTTTCCACATTTCTGAAGCATGACGTAATGGGGGGGTGTTATCTCTTTTGTCGAAAATCAGCCGTTTTTGCTCAAACATTAAATGCCTCCAAATGGTATTTAATTAACTTCCCGAGCCCCTGGAAGCATGAAAATCACTTTAAACATGCTAATTTTAGCTCTAACACTGATGATCCACCTACAAATGTGAACTGACGTTCAAAAATAAAACATTTGAAAACGGACCATTTTCCACATTTCTGAAGCATGACGTAATGGGGGGGGGTGTTATCTCTTTTGTCGAAAATCAGCCGTTTTTGCTCGAACATTAAATGCCTCCAAATGGTATTTATTTCACTTCCCGAGCCCCTGGAAGCATGAAAATCACTTTAAACATGCTAATTTTAGCTCTAACACTGATGATCCACCTACAAATGTGAACTGACGTTCAAAAATAAAACATTTGAAAACGGACCATTTTCCACATTTCTGAAGCATGACGTAATGGGGGGGTGTTATCTCTTTTGTCGAAAATCAGCCGTTTTTGCTCGAACATTAAATGCCTCCAAATGGTATTTATTTCACTTCCCGGGGTGAAGAAACCCTTTTTGAGAACTCAGAGTGAGTAAATTGGCCATTTTCATGCACTTTTAACCATTCCATTAATCTTGTGTTTTGGGCCCCTGGAAGCATGAAAATCACTTTAAACATGCTAATTTTAGCTCTAACACTGATGATCCACCTACAAATGTGAACTGACGTTCAAAAATAAAACATTTGAAAACGGACCATTTTCCACATTTCTGAAGCATGACGTAATGGGGGGGTGTTATCTCTTTTGTCGAAAATCAGCCGTTTTTGCTCGAACATTAAATGCCTCCAAATGGTATTTAATTAACTTCCCGAGCCCCTGGAAGCATGAAAATCACTTTAAACATGCTAATTTTAGCTCTAACACTGATGATCCACCTACAAATGTGAACTGACGTTCAAAAATAAAACATTTGAAAACGGACCATTTTCCACATTTCTGAAGCATGACGTAATGGGGGGGTGTTATCTCTTTTGTCGAAAATCAGCCGTTTTTGCTCGAACATTAAATGCCGCCAAATGGTATTTAATTAACTTCCCGAGCCCCTGGAAGCATGAAAATCACTTTAAACATGCTAATTTTAGCTCTAACACTGATGATCCACCTACAAATGTGAACTGACGTTCAAAAATAAAACATTTGAAAACGGACCATTTTCCACATTTCTGAAGCATGACGTAATGGGGGGGTGTTATCTCTTTTGTCGAAAATCAGCCGTTTTTGCTCGAACATTAAATGCCTCCAAATGGTATTTAATTAACTTCCCGAGCCCCTGGAAGCATGAAAATCACTTTAAACATGCTAATTTTAGCTCTAACACTGATGATCCACCTACAAATGTGAACTGACGTTCAAAAATAAAACATTTGAAAACGGACCATTTTCCACATTTCTGAAGCATGACGTAATGGGGGGGTGTTATCTCTTTTGTCGAAAATCAGCCGTTTTTGCTCGAACATTAAATGCCTCCAAATGGTATTTAATTAACTTCCCGGGGTGAAGAAACCCTTTTTGAGAACTCAGAGTGAGTAAATTGGCCATTTTCATGCACTTTTAACCATTCCATAAATCTTGTGTTTTGGGCCCCTGGAAGCATGAAAATCACTTTAAACATGCTAATTTTAGCTCTAACACTGATGATCCACCTACAAATGTGAACTGACGTTCAAAAATAAAACATTTGAAAACGGACCATTTTCCACATTTCTGAAGCATGACGTAATGGGGGGGTGTTATCTCTTTTGTCGAAAATCAGCCGTTTTTGCTCGAACATTAAATGCCTCCAAATGGTATTTAATTAACTTCCCGAGCCCCTGGAAGCATGAAAATCACTTTAAACATGCTAATTTTAGCTCTAACACTGATGATCCACCTACAAATGTGAACTGACGTTCAAAAATAAAACATTTGAAAACGGACCATTTTCCACATTTCTGAAGCATGACGTAATGGGGGGGGTGTTATCTCTTTTGTCGAAAATCAGCCGTTTTTGCTCGAACATTAAATGCCTCCAAATGGTATTTAATTAACTTCCCGGGGTGAAGAAACCCTTTTTGAGAACTCAGAGTGAGTAAATTGGCCATTTTCATGCACTTTTAACCATTCCATAAATCTTGTGTTTTGGGCCCCTGGAAGCATGAAAATCACTTTAAACATGCTAATTTTAGCTCTAACACTGATGATCCACCTACAAATGTGAACTGACGTTCAAAAATAAAACATTTGAAAACGGACCATTTTCCACATTTCTGAAGCATGACGTAATGGGGGGGTGTTATCTCTTTTGTCGAAAATCAGCCGTTTTTGCTCGAACATTAAATGCCTCCAAATGGTATTTAATTAACTTCCCGAGCCCCTGGAAGCATGGAAATCACTTTAAACATGCTAATTTTAGCTCTAACACTGATGATCCACCTACAAATGTGAACTGAAGTTCAAAAATAAAACATTTGAAAACGGACCATTTTCCACATTTCTGAAGCATGACGTAATGGGGGGGTGTTATCTCTTTTGTCGAAAATCAGCCGTTTTTGCTCGAACATTAAATGCCTCCAAATGGTATTTAATTAACTTCCCGAGCCCCTGGAAGCATGAAAATCACTTTAAACATGCTAATTTTAGCTCTAACACTGATGATCCACCTACAAATGTGAACTGACGTTCAAAAATAAAACATTTGAAAACGGACCATTTTCCACATTTCTGAAGCATGACGTAATGGGGGGGTGTTATCTCTTTTGTCGAAAATCAGCCGTTTTTGCTCGAACATTAAATGCCTCCAAATGGTATTTAATTAACTTCCCGGGGTGAAGAAACCATTTTTGAGAACTCAGAGTGAGTAAATTGGCCATTTTCATGCACTTTTAACCATTCCATAAATCTTGTGTTTTGGGGACCTGGAAGCATGAAAATCACTTTAAACATGCTAATTTTAGCTCTAACACTGATGATCCACCTACAAATGTGAACTGAAGTTCAAAAATAAAACATTTGAAAACGGACCATTTTCCACATTTCTGAAGCATGACGTAATGGGGGGGTGTTATCTCTTTTGTCGAAAATCAGCCGTTTTTGCTCGAACATTAAATGCCTCCAAATGGTATTTAATTAACTTCCCGAGCCCCTGGAAGCATGAAAATCACTTTAAACATGCTAATTTTAGCTCTAACACTGATGATCCACCTACAAATGTGAACTGACGTTCAAAAATAAAACATTTGAAAACGGACCATTTTCCACATTTCTGAAGCATGACGTAATGGGGGGGTGTTATCTCTTTTGTCGAAAATCAGCCGTTTTTGCTCGAACATTAAATGCCTCCAAATGGTATTTAATTAACTTCCCGAGCCCCTGGAAGCATGAAAATCACTTTAAACATGCTAATTTTAGCTCTAACACTGATGATCCACCTACAAATGTGAACTGACGTTCAAAAATAAAACATTTGAAAACGGACCATTTTGCACATTTCTGAAGCATGACGTAATGGGGGGGTGTTATCTCTTTTGTCGAAAATCAGCCGTTTTTGCTCGAACATTAAATGCCTCCAAATGGTATTTAATTAACTTCCCGAGCCCCTGGAAGCATGAAAATCACTTTAAACATGCTAATTTTAGCTCTAACACTGATGATCCACCTACAAATGTGAACTGACGTTCAAAAATAAAACATTTGAAAACGGACCATTTTCCACATTTCTGAAGCATGACGTAATGGGGGGGTGTTATCTCTTTTGTCGAAAATCAGCCGTTTTTGCTTGAACATTAAATGCCTCCAAATGGTATTTAATTAACTTCCCGAGCCCCTGGAAGCATGAAAATCACTTTAAACATGCTAATTTTAGCTCTAACACTGATGATCCACCTACAAATGTGAACTGACGTTCAAAAATAAAACATTTGAAAACGGACCATTTTCCACATTTCTGAAGCATGACGTAATGGGGGGGTGTTATCTCTTTTGTCGAAAATCAGCCGTTTTTGCTCGAACATTAAATGCCTCCAAATGGTATTTAATTAACTTCCCGGGGTGAAGAAACCCTTTTTGAGAACTCAGAGTGAGTAAATTGGCCATTTTCATGCACTTTTAACCATTCCATAAATCTTGTGTTTTGGGCCCCTGGAAGCATGAAAATCACTTTAAACATGCTAATTTTAGCTCTAACACTGATGATCCACCTACAAATGTGAACTGACGTTCAAAAATAAAACATTTGAAAACGGACCATTTTCCACATTTCTGAAGCATGACGTAATGGGGGGGGTGTTATCTCTTTTGTCGAAAATCAGCCGTTTTTGCTCGAACATTAAATGCCTCCAAATGGTATTTAATTAACTTCCCGAGCCCCTGGAAGCATGAAAATCACTTTAAACATGCTAATTTTAGCTCTAACACTGATGATCCACCTACAAATGTGAACTGACGTTCAAAAATAAAACATTTGAAAACGGACCATTTTCCACATTTCTGAAGCATGACGTAATGGGGGGGTGTTATCTCTTTTGTCGAAAATCAGCCGTTTTTGCTCGAACATTAAATGCCTCCAAATGGTATTTAATTAACTTCCCGAGCCCCTGGAAGCATGAAAATCACTTTAAACATGCTAATTTTAGCTCTAACACTGATGATCCACCTACAAATGTGAACTGACGTTCAAAAATAAAACATTTGAAAACGGACCATTTTCCACATTTCTGAAGCATGACGTAATGGGGGGGTGTTATCTCTTTTGTCGAAAATCAGCCGTTTTTGCTCGAACATTAAATGCCTCCAAATGGTATTTAATTAACTTCCCGAGCCCCTGGAAGCATGAAAATCACTTTAAACATGCTAATTTTAGCTCTAACACTGATGATCCACCTACAAATGTGAACTGACGTTCAAAAATAAAACATTTGAAAACGGACCATTTTCCACATTTCTGAAGCATGACGTAATGGGGGGGTGTTATCTCTTTTGTCGAAAATCAGCCGTTTTTGCTCGAACATTAAATGCCTCCAAATGGTATTTAATTAACTTCCCGAGCCCCTGGAAGCATGAAAATCACTTTAAACATGCTAATTTTAGCTCTAACACTGATGATCCACCTACAAATGTGAACTGACGTTCAAAAATAAAACATTTGAAAACGGACCATTTTCCACATTTCTGAAGCATGACGTAATGGGGGGGTGTTATCTCTTTTGTCGAAAATCAGCTGTTTTTGCTCGAACATTAAATGCCTCCAAATGGTATTTAATTAACTTCCCGGGGTGAAGAAACCCTTTTTGAGAACTCAGAGTGAGTAAATTGGCCATTTTCATGCACTTTTAACCATTCCATCAATCTTGTGTTTTGGGCCCCTGGAAGCATGAAAATCACTTTAAACATGCTAATTTTAGCTCTAACACTGATGATCCACCTACAAATGTGAACTGACGTTCAAAAATAAAACATTTGAAAACGGACCATTTTCCACATTTCTGAAGCATGACGTAATGGGGGGGTGTTATCTCTTTTGTCGAAAATCAGCCGTTTTTGCTCGAACATTAAATGCCTCCAAATGGTATTTAATTAACTTCCCGAGCCCCTGGAAGCATGAAAATCACTTTAAACATGCTAATTTTAGCTCTAACACTGATGATCCACCTACAAATGTGAACTGAAGTTCAAAAATAAAACATTTGAAAACGGACCATTTTCCACATTTCTGAAGCATGACGTAATGGGGGGGTGTTATCTCTTTTGTCGAAAATCAGCCGTTTTTGCTCGAACATTAAATGCCTCCAAATGGTATTTATTTCACTTCCCGAGCCCCTGGAAGCATGAAAATCACTTTAAACATGCTAATTTTAGCTCTAACACTGATGATCCACCTACAAATGTGAACTGACGTTCAAAAATAAAACATTTGAAAACGGACCATTTTCCACATTTCTGAAGCATGACGTAATGGGGGGGTGTTATCTCTTTTGTCGAAAATCAGCCGTTTTTGCTCGAACATTAAATGCCTCCAAATGGTATTTAATTAACTTCCCGAGCCCCTGGAAGCATGAAAATCACTTTAAACATGCTAATTTTAGCTCTAACACTGATGATCCACCTACAAATGTGAACTGACGTTCAAAAATAAAACATTTGAAAACGGACCATTTTCCACATTTCTGAAGCATGACGTAATGGGGGGGTGTTATCTCTTTTGTCGAAAATCAGCCGTTTTTGCTCGAACATTAAATGCCTCCAAATGGTATTTAATTAACTTCCCGGGGTGAAGAAACCGTTTTTGAGAACTCAGAGTGAGTAAATTGGCCATTTTCATGCACTTTTAACCATTCCATAAATCTTGTGTTTTGGGCCCCTGGAAGCATGAAAATCACTTTAAACATGCTAATTTTAGCTCTAACACTGATGATCCACCTACAAATGTGAACTGAAGTTCAAAAATAAAACATTTGAAAACGGACCATTTTCCACATTTCTGAAGCATGACGTAATGGGGGGGTGTTATCTCTTTTGTCGAAAATCTGCCGTTTTTGCTCGAACATTAAATGCCTCCAAATGGTATTTAATTAACTTCCCGAGCCCCTGGAAGCATGAAAATCACTTTAAACATGCTAATTTTAGCTCTAACACTGATGATCCACCTACAAATGTGAACTGACGTTCAAAAATAAAACATTTGAAAACGGACCATTTTCCACATTTTTGAAGCATGACGTAATGGGGGGTGTTATCTCTTTTGTCGAAAATCAGCCGTTTTTGCTCGAACATTAAATGCCTCCAAATGGTATTTAATTAACTTCCCGAGCCCCTGGAAGCATGAAAATCACTTTAAACATGCTAATTTTAGCTCTAACACTGATGATCCACCTACAAATGTGAACTGACGTTCAAAAATAAAACATTTGAAAACGGACCATTTTCCACATTTCTGAAGCATGACGTAATGGGGGGGTGTTATCTCTTTTGTCGAAAATCAGCCGTTTTTGCTCGAACATTAAATGCCTCCAAATGGTATTTATTTCACTTCCCGGGGTGAAGAAACCCTTTTTGAGAACTCAGAGTGAGTAAATTGGCCATTTTCATGCACTTTTAACCATTCCATTAATCTTGTGTTTTGGGCCCCTGGAAGCATGAAAATCACTTTAAACATGCTAATTTTAGCTCTAACACTGATGATCCACCTACAAATGTGAACTGACGTTCAAAAATAAAACATTTGAAAACGGACCATTTTCCACATTTCTGAAGCATGACGTAATGGGGGGGTGTTATCTCTTTTGTCGAAAATCAGCCGTTTTTGCTCGAACATTAAATGCCTCCAAATGGTATTTAATTAACTTCCCGAGCCCCTGGAAGCATGAAAATCACTTTAAACATGCTAATTTTAGCTCTAACACTGATGATCCACCTACAAATGTGAACTGACGTTCAAAAATAAAACATTTGAAAACGGACCATTTTCCACATTTCTGAAGCATGACGTAATGGGGGGGTGTTATCTCTTTTGTCGAAAATCAGCCGTTTTTGCTCGAATATTAAATGCCTCCAAATGGTATTTAATTAACTTCCCGGGGTGAAGAAACCCTTTTTGAGAACTCAGAGTGAGTAAATTGGCCATTTTCATGCACTTTTAACCATTCCATAAATCTTGTGTTTTGGGCCCCTGGAAGCATGAAAATCACTTTAAACATGCTAATTTTAGCTCTAACACTGATGATCCACCTACAAATGTGAACTGACGTTCAAAAATAAAACATTTGAAAACGGACCATTTTCCACATTTCTGAAGCATGACGTAATGGGGGGGTGTTATCTCTTTTGTCGAAAATCAGCCGTTTTTGCTCGAACATTAAATGCCTCCAAATGGTATTTAATTAACTTCCCGAGCCCCTGGAAGCATGAAAATCACTTTAAACATGCTAATTTTAGCTCTAACACTGATGATCCACCTACAAATGTGAACTGACGTTCAAAAATAAAACATTTGAAAACGGACCATTTTCCACATTTCTGAAGCATGACGTAATGGGGGGGTGTTATCTCTTTTGTCGAAAATCAGCCGTTTTTGCTCGAACATTAAATGCCTCCAAATGGTATTTAATTAACTTCCCGAGCCCCTGGAAGCATGAAAATCACTTTAAACATGCTAATTTTAGCTCTAACACTGATGATCCACCTACAAATGTGAACTGACGTTCAAAAATAAAACATTTGAAAACGGACCATTTTCCACATTTCTGAAGCATGACGTAATGGGGGGGTGTTATCTCTTTTGTCGAAAATCAGCCGTTTTTGCTCGAACATTAAATGCCGCCAAATGGTATTTAATTAACTTCCCGAGCCCCTGGAAGCATGAAAATCACTTTAAACATGCTAATTTTAGCTCTAACACTGATGATCCACCTACAAATGTGAACTGACGTTCAAAAATAAAACATTTGAAAACGGACCATTTTCCACATTTCTGAAGCATGACGTAATGGGGGGGTGTTATCTCTTTTGTCGAAAATCAGCCGTTTTTGCTCGAACATTAAATGCCTCCAAATGGTATTTAATTAACTTCCCGAGCCCCTGGAAGCATGAAAATCACTTTAAACATGCTAATTTTAGCTCTAACACTGATGATCCACCTACAAATGTGAACTGACGTTCAAAAATAAAACATTTGAAAACGGACCATTTTTCACATTTCTGAAGCATGACGTAATGGGGGGGTGTTATCTCTTTTGTCGAAAATCAGCCGTTTTTGCTCGAACATTAAATGCCTCCAAATGGTATTTATTTCACTTCCCGGGGTGAAGAAACCCTTTTTGAGAACTCAGAGTGAGTAAATTGGCCATTTTCATGCACTTTTAACCATTCCATTAATCTTGTGTTTTGGGCCCCTGGAAGCATGAAAATCACTTTAAACATGCTAATTTTAGCTCTAACACTGATGATCCACCTACAAATGTGAACTGACGTTCAAAAATAAAACATTTGAAAACGGACCATTTTCCACATTTCTGAAGCATGACGTAATGGGGGGGTGTTATCTCTTTTGTCGAAAATCAGCCGTTTTTGCTCGAACATTAAATGCCTCCAAATGGTATTTAATTAACTTCCCGAGCCCCTGGAAGCATGAAAATCACTTTAAACATGCTAATTTTAGCTCTAACACTGATGATCCACCTACAAATGTGAACTGACGTTCAAAAATAAAACATTTGAAAACGGACCATTTTCCACATTTCTGAAGCATGACGTAATGGGGGGGTGTTATCTCTTTTGTCGAAAATCAGCCGTTTTTGCTCGAACATTAAATGCCGCCAAATGGTATTTAATTAACTTCCCGAGCCCCTGGAAGCATGAAAATCACTTTAAACATGCTAATTTTAGCTCTAACACTGATGATCCACCTACAAATGTGAACTGACGTTCAAAAATAAAACATTTGAAAACGGACCATTTTCCACATTTCTGAAGCATGACGTAATGGGGGGGTGTTATCTCTTTTGTCGAAAATCAGCCGTTTTTGCTCGAACATTAAATGCCTCCAAATGGTATTTAATTAACTTCCCGAGCCCCTGGAAGCATGAAAATCACTTTAAACATGCTAATTTTAGCTCTAACACTGATGATCCACCTACAAATGTGAACTGACGTTCAAAAATAAAACATTTGAAAACGGACCATTTTTCACATTTCTGAAGCATGACGTAATGGGGGGGTGTTATCTCTTTTGTCGAAAATCAGCCGTTTTTGCTCGAACATTAAATGCCTCCAAATGGTATTTATTTCACTTCCCGGGGTGAAGAAACCCTTTTTGAGAACTCAGAGTGAGTAAATTGGCCATTTTCATGCACTTTTAACCATTCCATTAATCTTGTGTTTTGGGCCCCTGGAAGCATGAAAATCACTTTAAACATGCTAATTTTAGCTCTAACACTGATGATCCACCTACAAATGTGAACTGACGTTCAAAAATAAAACATTTGAAAACGGACCATTTTCCACATTTCTGAAGCATGACGTAATGGGGGGGTGTTATCTCTTTTGTCGAAAATCAGCCGTTTTTGCTCGAACATTAAATGCCTCCAAATGGTATTTAATTAACTTCCCGAGCCCCTGGAAGCATGAAAATCACTTTAAACATGCTAATTTTAGCTCTAACACTGATGATCCACCTACAAATGTGAACTGACGTTCAAAAATAAAACATTTGAAAACGGACCATTTTCCACATTTCTGAAGCATGACGTAATGGGGGGGTGTTATCTCTTTTGTCGAAAATCAGCCGTTTTTGCTCGAACATTAAATGCCGCCAAATGGTATTTAATTAACTTCCCGAGCCCCTGGAAGCATGAAAATCACTTTAAACATGCTAATTTTAGCTCTAACACTGATGATCCACCTACAAATGTGAACTGACGTTCAAAAATAAAACATTTGAAAACGGACCATTTTCCACATTTCTGAAGCATGACGTAATGGGGGGGTGTTATCTCTTTTGTCGAAAATCAGCCGTTTTTGCTCGAACATTAAATGCCTCCAAATGGTATTTAATTAACTTCCCGAGCCCCTGGAAGCATGAAAATCACTTTAAACATGCTAATTTTAGCTCTAACACTGATGATCCACCTACAAATGTGAACTGACGTTCAAAAATAAAACATTTGAAAACGGACCATTTTTCACATTTCTGAAGCATGACGTAATGGGGGGGTGTTATCTCTTTTGTCGAAAATCAGCCGTTTTTGCTCGAACATTAAATGCCTCCAAATGGTATTTATTTCACTTCCCGGGGTGAAGAAACCCTTTTTGAGAACTCAGAGTGAGTAAATTGGCCATTTTCATGCACTTTTAACCATTCCATTAATCTTGTGTTTTGGGCCCCTGGAAGCATGAAAATCACTTTAAACATGCTAATTTTAGCTCTAACACTGATGATCCACCTACAAATGTGAACTGACGTTCAAAAATAAAACATTTGAAAACGGACCATTTTCCACATTTCTGAAGCATGACGTAATGGGGGGGTGTTATCTCTTTTGTCGAAAATCAGCCGTTTTTGCTCGAACATTAAATGCCTCCAAATGGTATTTAATTAACTTCCCGAGCCCCTGGAAGCATGAAAATCACTTTAAACATGCTAATTTTAGCTCTAACACTGATGATCCACCTACAAATGTGAACTGACGTTCAAAAATAAAACATTTGAAAACGGACCATTTTCCACATTTCTGAAGCATGACGTAATGGGGGGGTGTTATCTCTTTTGTCGAAAATCAGCCGTTTTTGCTCGAACATTAAATGCCTCCAAATGGTATTTATTTCACTTCCCGGTGTGAAGAAACTCTTTTTGAGAACTCAGAGTGAGTAAATTGGCCATTTTCATGCACTTTTAACCATTCCATTAATCTTGTGTTTTGGGCCCCTGGAAGCATGAAAATCACTTTAAACATGCTAATTTTAGCTCTAACACTGATGATCCACCTACAAATGTGAACTGACGTTCAAAAATAAAACATTTGAAAACGGACCATTTTCCACATTTCTGAAGCATGACGTAATGGGGGGGTGTTATCTCTTTTGTCGAAAATCAGCCGTTTTTGCTCGAACATTAAATGCCTCCAAATGGTATTTAATTAACTTCCCGAGCCCCTGGAAGCATGAAAATCACTTTAAACATGCTAATTTTAGCTCTAACACTGATGATCCACCTACAAATGTGAACTGACGTTCAAAAATAAAACATTTGAAAACGGACCATTTTCCACATTTCTGAAGCATGACGTAATGGGGGGGTGTTATCTCTTTTGTCGAAAATCAGCCGTTTTTGCTCGAACATTAAATGCCTCCAAATGGTATTTAATTAACTTCCCGGGGTGAAGAAACCCTTTTTGAGAACTCAGAGTGAGTAAATTGGCCATTTTCATGCACTTTTAACCATTCCATAAATCTTGTGTTTTGGGCCCCTGGAAGCATGAAAATCACTTTAAACATGCTAATTTTAGCTCTAACACTGATGATCCACCTACAAATGTGAACTGACGTTCAAAAATAAAACATTTGAAAACGGACCATTTTCCACATTTCTGAAGCATGACGTAATGGGGGGGTGTTATCTCTTTTGTCGAAAATCAGCCGTTTTTGCTCGAACATTAAATGCCTCCAAATGGTATTTAATTAACTTCCCGAGCCCCTGGAAGCATGAAAATCACTTTAAACATGCTAATTTTAGCTCTAACACTGATGATCCACCTACAAATGTGAACTGACGTTCAAAAATAAAACATTTGAAAACGGACCATTTTCCACATATCTGAAGCATGACGTAATGGGGGGGTGTTATCTCTTTTGTCGAAAATCAGCCGTTTTTGCTCGAACATTAAATGCCTCCAAATGGTATTTATTTCACTTCCCGGTGTGAAGAAACTCTTTTTGAGAACTCAGAGTGAGTAAATTGGCCATTTTCATGCACTTTTAACCATTCCATTAATCTTGTGTTTTGGGCCCCTGGAAGCATGAAAATCACTTTAAACATGCTAATTTTAGCTCTAACACTGATGATCCACCTACAAATGTGAACTGACGTTCAAAAATAAAACATTTGAAAACGGACCATTTTCCACATTTCTGAAGCATGACGTAATGGGGGGGTGTTATCTCTTTTGTCGAAAATCAGCCGTTTTTGCTCGAACATTAAATGCCTCCAAATGGTATTTAATTAACTTCCCGAGCCCCTGGAAGCATGAAAATCACTTTAAACATGCTAATTTTAGCTCTAACACTGATGATCCACCTACAAATGTGAACTGACGTTCAAAAATAAAACATTTGAAAACGGACCATTTTCCACATTTCTGAAGCATGACGTAATGGGGGGGTGTTATCTCTTTTGTCGAAAATCAGCCGTTTTTGCTCGAACATTAAATGCCTCCAAATGGTATTTAATTAACTTCCCGAGCCCCTGGAAGCATGAAAATCACTTTAAACATGCTAATTTTAGCTCTAACACTGATGATCCACCTACAAATGTGAACTGACGTTCAAAAATAAAACATTTGAAAACGGACCATTTTCCACATTTCTGAAGCATGACGTAATGGGGGGGTGTTATCTCTTTTGTCGAAAATCAGCCGTTTTTGCTCGAACATTAAATGCCTCCAAATGGTATTTAATTAACTTCCCGGGGTGAAGAAACCCTTTTTGAGAACTCAGAGTGAGTAAATTGGCCATTTTCATGCACTTTTAACCATTCCATAAATCTTGTGTTTTGGGCCCCTGGAAGCATGAAAATCACTTTAAACATGCTAATTTTAGCTCTAACACTGATGATCCACCTACAAATGTGAACTGAAGTTCAAAAATAAAACATTTGAAAACGGACCATTTTCCACATTTCTGAAGCATGACGTAATGGGGGGGGTGTTATCTCTTTTGTCGAAAATCAGCCGTTTTTGCTCGAACATTAAATGCCTCCAAATGGTATTTAATTAACTTCCCGAGCCCCTGGAAGCATGAAAATCACATTAAACATGCTAATTTTAGCTCTAACACTGATGATCCACCTACAAATGTGAACTGACGTTCAAAAATAAAACATTTGAAAACGGACCATTTTCCACATTTCTGAAGCATGACGTAATGGGGGGGTGTTATCTCTTTTGTCGAAAATCAGCCGTTTTTGCTCGAACATTAAATGCCGCCAAATGGTATTTAATTAACTTCCCGAGCCCCTGGAAGCATGAAAATCACTTTAAACATGCTAATTTTAGCTCTAACACTGATGATCCACCTACAAATGTGAACTGACGTTCAAAAATAAAACATTTGAAAACGGACCATTTTCCACATTTCTGAAGCATGACGTAATGGGGGGGTGTTATCTCTTTTGTCGAAAATCAGCCGTTTTTGCTCGAACATTAAATGCCTCCAAATGGTATTTAATTAACTTCCCGAGCCCCTGGAAGCATGAAAATCACTTTAAACATGCTAATTTTAGCTCTAACACTGATGATCCACCTACAAATGTGAACTGACGTTCAAAAATAAAACATTTGAAAACTGACCATTTTCCACATTTCTGAAGCATGACGTAATGGGAGGGTGTTATCTCTTTTGTCGAAAATCAGCAGTTTTTGCTCCAACATTAAATGCCTCCAAATGGTATTTATTTCACTTCCCGGGGTGAAGAAACCCTTTTTGAGAACTCAGAGTGAGTAAATTGGCCATTTTCATGTACTTTTAACCATTCCATAAATCTTGTGTTTTGGGCCCCTGGAAGCATGAAAATCACTTTAAACATGCTAATTTTAGCTCTAACACTGATGATCCACCTACAAATGTGAACTGACGTTCAAAAATAAAACATTTGAAAACGGACCATTTTCCACATTTCTGAAGCATGACGTAATGGGGGGGGTGTTATCTCTTTTGTCGAAAATCAGCCGTTTTTGCTCGAACATTAAATGCCTCCAAATGGTATTTAATTAACTTCCCGAGCCCCTAGAAGCATGAAAATCACTTTAAACATGCTAATTTTAGCTCTAACACTGATGATCCACCTACAAATGTGAACTGACGTTCAAAAATAAAACATTTGAAAACGGACCATTTTCCACATTTCTGAAGCATGACGTAATTGGGGGGTGTTATCTCTTTTGTCGAAAATCAGCCGTTTTTGCTCGAACATTAAATGCTTCCAAATGGTATTTATTTCACTTCCCGAGCCCCTGGAAGCATGAAAATCACTTTAAACATGCTAATTTTAGCTCTAACACTGATGATCCACCTACAAATGTGAACTGACGTTCAAAAATAAAACATTTGAAAACGGACCATTTTCCACATTTCTGAAGCATGACGTAATGGGGGGGTGTTATCTCTTTTGTCGAAAATCTGCCGTTTTTGCTCGAACATTAAATGCCTCCAAATGGTATTTAATTAACTTCCCGGGGTGAAGAAACCCTTTTTGAGAACTCAGAGGGAGTAAATTGGCCATTTTCATGCACTTTTAACCATTCCATAAATCTTGTGTTTTGGGCCCCTGGAAGCATGAAAATCACTTTAAACATGCTAATTTTAGCTCTAACACTGATGATCCACCTACAAATGTGAACTGACGTTCAAAAATAAAACATTTGAAAACGGACCATTTTCCACATTTCTGAAGCATGACGTAATTGGGGGGTGTTATCTCTTTTGTCGAAAATCAGCCGTTTTTGCTCGAACATTAAATGCCTCCAAATGGTATTTAATTAACTTCCCGAGCCCCTGGAAGCATGAAAATCACTTTAAACATGCTAATTTTAGCTCTAACACTGATGATCCACCTACAAATGTGAACTGACGTTCAAAAATAAAACATTTGAAAACGGACCATTTTCCACATTTCTGAAGCATGACGTAATTGGGGGGTGTTATCTCTTTTGTCGAAAATCAGCCGTTTTTGCTCGAACATTAAATGCCTCCAAATGGTATTTAATTAACTTCCCGAGCCCCTGGAAGCATGAAAATCACTTTAAACATGCTAATTTTAGCTCTAACACTGATGATCCACCTACAAATGTGAACTGACGTTCAAAAATAAAACATTTGAAAACGGACCATTTTCCACATTTCTGAAGCATGACGTAATGGGGGGGGTGTTATCTCTTTTGTCGAAAATCAGCCGTTTTTGCTCGAACATTAAATGCCTCCAAATGGTATTTAATTAACTTCCCGAGCCCCTGGAAGCATGAAAATCACTTTAAACATGCTAATTTTAGCTCTAACACTGATGATCCACCTACAAATGTGAACTGACGTTCAAAAATAAAACATTTGAAAACGGACCATTTTCCACATTTCTGAAGCATGACGTAATGGGGGGGTGTTATCTCTTTTGTCGAAAATCAGCCGTTTTTGCTCGAACATTAAATGCCTCCAAATGGTATTTAATTAACTTCCCGAGCCCCTGGAAGCATGAAAATCACTTTAAACATGCTAATTTTAGCTCTAACACTGATGATCCACCTACAAATGTGAACTGACGTTCAAAAATAAAACATTTGAAAACGGACCATTTTCCACATTTCTGAAGCATGACGTAATGGGGGGGTGTTATCTCTTTTGTCGAAAATCAGCCGTTTTTGCTCGAACATTAAATGCCTCCAAATGGTATTTAATTAACTTCCCGAGCCCCTGGAAGCATGAAAATCACTTTAAACATGCTAATTTTAGCTCTAACACTGATGATCCACCTACAAATGTGAACTGACGTTCAAAAATAAAACATTTGAAAACGGACCATTTTCCACTTTTCTGAAGCATGACGTAATGGGGGGGTGTTATCTCTTTTGTCGAAAATCAGCCTTTTTGGCTCGAACATTAAATGCCTCCAAATGGTATTTATTTCACTTCCCGAGCCCCTGGAAGCATGAAAATCACTTTAAACATGCTAATTTTAGCTCTAACACTGATGATCCACCTACAAATGTGAACTGACGTTCAAAAATAAAACATTTGAAAACTGACCATTTTCCACATTTCTGAAGCATGACGTAATGGGGGGGTGTTATCTCTTTTGTCGAAAATCAGCCGTTTTTGCTCGAACATTAAATGCCTCCAAATGGTATTTAATTAACTTCCCGAGCCCCTGGAAGCATGAAAATCACTTTAAACAAGCTAATTTTAGCTCTAACACTGATGATCCACCTACAAATGTGAACTGACGTTCAAAAATAAAACATTTGAAAACGGACCATTTTCCACATTTCTGAAGCATGACGTAATGGGGGGGTGTTATCTCTTTTGTCGAAAATCAGCCGTTTTTGCTCGAACATTAAATGCCTCCAAATGGTATTTAATTAACTTCCCGGGGTGAAGAAACCCTTTTTGAGAACTCAGAGTGAGTAAATTGGCCATTTTCATGCACTTTTAACCATTCCATAAATCTTGTGTTTTGGGCCCCTGGAAGCATGAAAATCACTTTAAACATGCTAATTTTAGCTCTAACACTGATGATCCACCTACAAATGTGAACTGACGTTCAAAAATAAAACATTTGAAAACGGACCATTTTCCACATTTCTGAAGCATGACGTAATGGGGGGGTGTTATCTCTTTTGTCGAAAATCAGCCGTTTTTGCTCGAACATTAAATGCCTCCAAATGGTATTTAATTAACTTCCCGAGCCCCTGGAAGCATGAAAATCACTTTAAACATGCTAATTTTAGCTCTAACACTGATGATCCACCTACAAATGTGAACTGACGTTCAAAAATAAAACATTTGAAAACGGACCATTTTCCACATTTCTGAAGCATGACGTAATGGGGGGGTGCTATCTCTTTTGTCGAAAATCAGCCGTTTTTGCTCGAACATTAAATGCCTCCAAATGGTATTTAATTAACTTCCCGAGCCCCTGGAAGCATGAAAATCACTTTAAACATGCTAATTTTAGCTCTAACACTGATGATCCACCTACAAATGTGAACTGACGTTCAAAAATAAAACATTTGAAAACGGACCATTTTCCACATTTCTGAAGCATGACGTAATGGGGGGGTGTTATCTCTTTTGTCGAAAATCAGCCGTTTTTGCTCGAACATTAAATGCCTCCAAATGGTATTTAATTAACTTCCCGAGCCCCTGGAAGCATGAAAATCACTTTAAACATGCTAATTTTAGCTCTAACACTGATGATCCACCTACAAATGTGAACTGACGTTCAAAAATAAAACATTTGAAAACGGACCATTTTCCACATTTCTGAAGCATGACGTAATGGGGGGGTGTTATCTCTTTTGTCGAAAATCAGCCGTTTTTGCTCGAACATTAAATGCCTCCAAATGGTATTTAATTAACTTCCCGGGGTGAAGAAACCCTTTTTGAGAACTCAGAGTGAGTAAATTGGCCATTTTCATGCACTTTTAACCATTCCATAAATCTTGTGTTTTGGGCCCCTGGAAGCATGAAAATCACTTTAAACATGCTAATTTTAGCTCTAACACTGATGATCCACCTACAAATGTGAACTGAAGTTCAAAAATAAAACATTTGAAAACGGACCATTTTCCACATTTCTGAAGCATGACGTAATGGGGGGGGTGTTATCTCTTTTGTCGAAAATCAGCCGTTTTTGCTCGAACATTAAATGCCTCCAAATGGTATTTAATTAACTTCCCGAGCCCCTGGAAGCATGAAAATCACATTAAACATGCTAATTTTAGCTCTAACACTGATGATCCACCTACAAATGTGAACTGACGTTCAAAAATAAAACATTTGAAAACGGACCATTTTCCACATTTCTGAAGCATGACGTAATGGGGGGGTGTTATCTCTTTTGTCGAAAATCAGCCGTTTTTGCTCGAACATTAAATGCCGCCAAATGGTATTTAATTAACTTCCCGAGCCCCTGGAAGCATGAAAATCACTTTAAACATGCTAATTTTAGCTCTAACACTGATGATCCACCTACAAATGTGAACTGACGTTCAAAAATAAAACATTTGAAAACGGACCATTTTCCACATTTCTGAAGCATGACGTAATGGGGGGGTGTTATCTCTTTTGTCGAAAATCAGCCGTTTTTGCTCGAACATTAAATGCCTCCAAATGGTATTTAATTAACTTCCCGAGCCCCTGGAAGCATGAAAATCACTTTAAACATGCTAATTTTAGCTCTAACACTGATGATCCACCTACAAATGTGAACTGACGTTCAAAAATAAAACATTTGAAAACGGACCATTTTCCACATTTCTGAAGCATGACGTAATGGGGGGGTGTTATCTCTTTTGTCGAAAATCAGCAGTTTTTGCTCGAACATTAAATGCCTCCAAATGGTATTTATTTCACTTCCCGGGGTGAAGAAACCCTTTTTGAGAACTCAGAGTGAGTAAATTGGCCATTTTCATGCACTTTTAACCATTCCATTAATCTTGTGTTTTGGGCCCCTGGAAGCATGAAAATCACTTTAAACATGCTAATTTTAGCTCTAACACTGATGATCCACCTACAAATGTGAACTGACGTTCAAAAATAAAACATTTGAAAACGGACCATTTTCCACATTTCTGAAGCATGACGTAATGGGGGGGTGTTATCTCTTTTGTCGAAAATCAGCCGTTTTTGCTCGAACATTAAATGCCTCCAAATGGTATTTAATTAACTTCCCGAGCCCCTAGAAGCATGAAAATCACTTTAAACATGCTAATTTTAGCTCTAACACTGATGATCCACCTACAAATGTGAACTGACGTTCAAAAATAAAACATTTGAAAACGGACCATTTTCCACATTTCTGAAGCATGACGTAATTGGGGGGTGTTATCTCTTTTGTCGAAAATCAGCCGTTTTTGCTCGAACATTAAATGCCTCCAAATGGTATTTATTTCACTTCCCGAGCCCCTGGAAGCATGAAAATCACTTTAAACATGCTAATTTTAGCTCTAACACTGATGATCCACCTACAAATGTGAACTGACGTTCAAAAATAAAACATTTGAAAACGGACCATTTTCCACATTTCTGAAGCATGACGTAATGGGGGGGTGTTATCTCTTTTGTCGAAAATCTGCCGTTTTTGCTCGAACATTAAATGCCTCCAAATGGTATTTAATTAACTTCCCGGGGTGAAGAAACCCTTTTTGAGAACTCAGAGGGAGTAAATTGGCCATTTTCATGCACTTTTAACCATTCCATAAATCTTGTGTTTTGGGCCCCTGGAAGCATGAAAATCACTTTAAACATGCTAATTTTAGCTCTAACACTGATGATCCACCTACAAATGTGAACTGACGTTCAAAAATAAAACATTTGAAAACGGACCATTTTCCACATTTCTGAAGCATGACGTAATTGGGGGGTGTTATCTCTTTTGTCGAAAATCAGCCGTTTTTGCTCGAACATTAAATGCCTCCAAATGGTATTTAATTAACTTCCCGAGCCCCTGGAAGCATGAAAATCACTTTAAACATGCTAATTTTAGCTCTAACACTGATGATCCACCTACAAATGTGAACTGACGTTCAAAAATAAAACATTTGAAAACGGACCATTTTCCACATTTCTGAAGCATGACGTAATGGGGGGGGTGTTATCTCTTTTGTCGAAAATCAGCCGTTTTTGCTCGAACATTAAATGCCTCCAAATGGTATTTAATTAACTTCCCGAGCCCCTGGAAGCATGAAAATCACTTTAAACATGCTAATTTTAGCTCTAACACTGATGATCCACCTACAAATGTGAACTGACGTTCAAAAATAAAACATTTGAAAACGGACCATTTTCCACATTTCTGAAGCATGACGTAATGGGGGGGTGTTATCTCTTTTGTCGAAAATCAGCCGTTTTTGCTCGAACATTAAATGCCTCCAAATGGTATTTAATTAACTTCCCGAGCCCCTGGAAGCATGAAAATCACTTTAAACATGCTAATTTTAGCTCTAACACTGATGATCCACCTACAAATGTGAACTGACGTTCAAAAATAAAACATTTGAAAACGGACCATTTTCCACATTTCTGAAGCATGACGTAATGGGGGGGTGTTATCTCTTTTGTCGAAAATCAGCCGTTTTTGCTCGAACATTAAATGCCTCCAAATGGTATTTAATTAACTTCCCGAGCCCCTGGAAGCATGAAAATCACTTTAAACATGCTAATTTTAGCTCTAACACTGATGATCCACCTACAAATGTGAACTGACGTTCAAAAATAAAACATTTGAAAACGGACCATTTTCCACTTTTCTGAAGCATGACGTAATGGGGGGGTGTTATCTCTTTTGTCGAAAATCAGCCGTTTTTGCTCGAACATTAAATGCCTCCAAATGGTATTTATTTCACTTCCCGAGCCCCTGGAAGCATGAAAATCACTTTAAACATGCTAATTTTAGCTCTAACACTGATGATCCACCTACAAATGTGAACTGACGTTCAAAAATAAAACATTTGAAAACGGACCATTTTCCACATTTCTGAAGCATGACGTAATGGGGGGGTGTTATCTCTTTTGTCGAAAATCAGCCGTTTTTGCTCGAACATTAAATGCCTCCAAATGGTATTTAATTAACTTCCCGAGCCCCTGGAAGCATGAAAATCACTTTAAACATGCTAATTTTAGCTCTAACACTGATGATCCACCTACAAATGTGAACTGACGTTCAAAAATAAAACATTTGAAAACGGACCATTTTCCACATTTCTGAAGCATGACGTAATGGGGGGGTGTTATCTCTTTTGTCGAAAATCAGCCGTTTTTGCTCGAACATTAAATGCCTCCAAATGGTATTTAATTAACTTCCCGGGGTGAAGAAACCCTTTTTGAGAACTCAGAGTGAGTAAATTGGCCATTTTCATGCACTTTTAACCATTCCATAAATCTTGTGTTTTGGGCCCCTGGAAGCATGAAAATCACTTTAAACATGCTAATTTTAGCTCTAACACTGATGATCCACCTACAAATGTGAACTGACGTTCAAAAATAAAACATTTGAAAACGGACCATTTTCCACATTTCTGAAGCATGACGTAATGGGGGGGTGTTATCTCTTTTGTCGAAAATCAGCCGTTTTTGCTCGAACATTAAATGCCTCCAAATGGTATTTAATTAACTTCCCGAGCCCCTGGAAGCATGAAAATCACTTTAAACATGCTAATTTTAGCTCTAACACTGATGATCCACCTACAAATGTGAACTGACGTTCAAAAATAAAACATTTGAAAACGGACCATTTTCCACATTTCTGAAGCATGACGTAATGGGGGGGTGTTATCTCTTTTGTCGAAAATCAGCCGTTTTTGCTCGAACATTAAATGCCTCCAAATGGTATTTAATTAACTTCCCGGGGTGAAGAAACCCTTTTTGAGAACTCAGAGTGAGTAAATTGGCCATTTTCATGCACTTTTAACCATTCCATAAATCTTGTGTTTTGGGCCCCTGGAAGCATGAAAATCACTTTAAACATGCTAATTTTAGCTCTAACACTGATGATCCACCTACAAATGTGAACTGACGTTCAAAAATAAAACATTTGAAAACTGACCATTTTCCACATTTCTGAAGCATGAAGTAATGGGGGGGTGTTATCTCTTTTGTCGAAAATCAGCCGTTTTTGCTCGAACATTAAATGCCTCCAAATGGTATTTAATTAACTTCCCGAGCCCCTGGAAGCATGAAAATCACTTTAAACATGCTAATTTTAGCTCTAACACTGATGATCCACCTACAAATGTGAACTGACGTTCAAAAATAAAACATTTGAAAACGGACCATTTTCCACATTTCTGAAGCATGACGTAATGGGGGGGTGTTATCTCTTTTGTCGAAAATCAGCCGTTTTTGCTCGAACATTAAATGCCTCCAAATGGTATTTAATTAACTTCCCGGGGTGAAGAAACCCTTTTTGAGAACTCAGAGGGAGTAAATTGGCCATTTTCATGCACTTTTAACCATTCCATAAATCTTGTGTTTTGGGCCCCTGGAAGCATGAAAATCACTTTAAACATGCTAATTTTAGCTCTAACACTGATGATCCACCTACAAATGTGAACTGACGTTCAAAAATAAAACATTTGAAAACGGACCATTTTCCACATTTCTGAAGCATGACGTAATTGGGGGGTGTTATCTCTTTTGTCGAAAATCAGCCGTTTTTGCTCGAACATTAAATGCCTCCAAATGGTATTTAATTAACTTCCCGAGCCCCTGGAAGCATGAAAATCACTTTAAACATGCTAATTTTAGCTCTAACACTGATGATCCACCTACAAATGTGAACTGACGTTCAAAAATAAAACATTTGAAAACGGACCATTTTCCACATTTCTGAAGCATGACGTAATGGGGGGGGTGTTATCTCTTTTGTCGAAAATCAGCCGTTTTTGCTCGAACATTAAATGCCTCCAAATGGTATTTAATTAACTTCCCGAGCCCCTGGAAGCATGAAAATCACTTTAAACATGCTAATTTTAGCTCTAACACTGATGATCCACCTACAAATGTGAACTGACGTTCAAAAATAAAACATTTGAAAACGGACCATTTTCCACATTTCTGAAGCATGACGTAATGGGGGGGTGTTATCTCTTTTGTCGAAAATCAGCCGTTTTTGCTCGAACATTAAATGCCTCCAAATGGTATTTAATTAACTTCCCGAGCCCCTGGAAGCATGAAAATCACTTTAAACATGCTAATTTTAGCTCTAACACTGATGATCCACCTACAAATGTGAACTGACGTTCAAAAATAAAACATTTGAAAACGGACCATTTTCCACATTTCTGAAGCATGACGTAATGGGGGGGTGTTATCTCTTTTGTCGAAAATCAGCCGTTTTTGCTCGAACATTAAATGCCTCCAAATGGTATTTAATTAACTTCCCGAGCCCCTGGAAGCATGAAAATCACTTTAAACATGCTAATTTTAGCTCTAACACTGATGATCCACCTACAAATGTGAACTGACGTTCAAAAATAAAACATTTGAAAACGGACCATTTTCCACTTTTCTGAAGCATGACGTAATGGGGGGGTGTTATCTCTTTTGTCGAAAATCAGCCGTTTTTGCTCGAACATTAAATGCCTCCAAATGGTATTTATTTCACTTCCCGAGCCCCTGGAAGCATGAAAATCACTTTAAACATGCTAATTTTAGCTCTAACACTGATGATCCACCTACAAATGTGAACTGACGTTCAAAAATAAAACATTTGAAAACGGACCATTTTCCACATTTCTGAAGCATGACGTAATGGGGGGGTGTTATCTCTTTTGTCGAAAATCAGCCGTTTTTGCTCGAACATTAAATGCCTCCAAATGGTATTTAATTAACTTCCCGAGCCCCTGGAAGCATGAAAATCACTTTAAACAAGCTAATTTTAGCTCTAACACTGATGATCCACCTACAAATGTGAACTGACGTTCAAAAATAAAACATTTGAAAACGGACCATTTTCCACATTTCTGAAGCATGACGTAATGGGGGGGTGTTATCTCTTTTGTCGAAAATCAGCCGTTTTTGCTCGAACATTAAATGCCTCCAAATGGTATTTAATTAACTTCCCGGGGTGAAGAAACCCTTTTTGAGAACTCAGAGTGAGTAAATTGGCCATTTTCATGCACTTTTAACCATTCCATAAATCTTGTGTTTTGGGCCCCTGGAAGCATGAAAATCACTTTAAACATGCTAATTTTAGCTCTAACACTGATGATCCACCTACAAATGTGAACTGACGTTCAAAAATAAAACATTTGAAAACGGACCATTTTCCACATTTCTGAAGCATGACGTAATGGGGGGGTGTTATCTCTTTTGTCGAAAATCAGCCGTTTTTGCTCGAACATTAAATGCCTCCAAATGGTATTTAATTAACTTCCCGGGGTGAAGAAACCCTTTTTGAGAACTCAGAGTGAGTAAATTGGCCATTTTCATGCACTTTTAACCATTCCATAAATCTTGTGTTTTGGGCCCCTGGAAGCATGAAAATCACTTTAAACATGCTAATTTTAGCTCTAACACTGATGATCCACCTACAAATGTGAACTGACGTTCAAAAATAAAACATTTGAAAACGGACCATTTTCCACATTTCTGAAGCATGACGTAATGGGGGGGTGTTATCTCTTTTGTCGAAAATCAGCCGTTTTTGCTCGAACATTAAATGCCTCCAAATGGTATTTAATTAACTTCCCGAGCCCCTGGAAGCATGAAAATCACTTTAAACATGCTAATTTTAGCTCTAACACTGATGATCCACCTACAAATGTGAACTGACGTTCAAAAATAAAACATTTGAAAACGGACCATTTTCCACATTTCTGAAGCATGACGTAATGGGGGGGTGTTATCTCTTTTGTCGAAAATCAGCCGTTTTTGCTCGAACATTAAATGCCTCCAAATGGTATTTAATTAACTTCCCGGGGTGAAGAAACCCTTTTTGAGAACTCAGAGTGAGTAAATTGGCCATTTTCATGCACTTTTAACCATTCCATAAATCTTGTGTTTTGGGCCCCTGGAAGCATGAAAATCACTTTAAACATGCTAATTTTAGCTCTAACACTGATGATCCACCTACAAATGTGAACTGACGTTCAAAAAGAAAACATTTGAAAACGGACCATTTTCCACATTTCTGAAGCATGAAGTAATGGGGGGGTGTTATCTCTTTTGTCGAAAATCAGCCGTTTTTGCTCGAACATTAAATGCCTCCAAATGGTATTTAATTAACTTCCCGAGCCCCTGGAAGCATGAAAATCACTTTAAACATGCTAATTTTAGCTCTAACACTGATGATCCACCTACAAATGTGAACTGACGTTCAAAAATAAAACATTTGAAAACGGACCATTTTCCACATTTCTGAAGCATGACGTAATGGGGGGGTGTTATCTCTTTTGTCGAAAATCAGCCGTTTTTGCTCGAACATTAAATGCCTCCAAATGGTATTTAATTAACTTCCCGGGGTGAAGAAACCCTTTTTGAGAACTCAGAGTGAGTAAATTGGCCATTTTCATGCACTTTTAACCATTCCATAAATCTTGTGTTTTGGGCCCCTGGAAGCATGAAAATCACTTTAAACATGCTAATTTTAGCTCTAACACTGATGATCCACCTACAAATGTGAACTGACGTTCAAAAATAAAACATTTGAAAACGGACCATTTTCCACATTTCTGAAGCATGACGTAATGGGGGGGTGTTATCTCTTTTGTCGAAAATCAGCCGTTTTTGCTCTAACATTAAATGCCTCCAAATGGTATTTAATTAACTTCCCGAGCCCCTGGAAGCATGAAAATCACTTTAAACATGCTAATTTTAGCTCTAACACTGATGATCCACCTACAAATGTAAACTGACGTTCAAAAATAAAACATTTGAAAACGGACCATTTTCCACATTTCTGAAGCATGACGTAATGGGGGGGTGTTATCTCTTTTGTCGAAAATCAGCCGTTTTTGCTCGAACATTAAATGCCTCCAAATGGTATTTAATTAACTTCCCGGGGTGAAGAAACCCTTTTTGAGAACTCAGAGTGAGTAAATTGGCCATTTTCATGCATTTTTAACCATTACATAAATCTTGTGTTTTGGGCCCCTGGAAGCATGAAAATCACTTTAAACATGCTAATTTTAGCTCTAACACTGATGATCCACCTACAAATGTGAACTGACGTTCAAAAATAAAACATTTGAAAACGGACAATTTTCCACATTTCTGAAGCATGACGTAATGGGGGGGTGTTATCTCTTTTGTCGAAAATCAGCCGTTTTTGCTCGAACATTAAATGCCTCCAAATGGTATTTAATTAACTTCCCGAGCCCCTGGAAGCATGAAAATCACTTTAAACATTACTAATTTTAGCTCTAACACTGATGATCCACCTACAAATGTGAACTGACGTTCAAAAATAAAACATTTGAAAACGGACCATTTTCCACATTTCTGAAGCATGACGTAATGGGGGGGTGTTATCTCTTTTGTCGAAAATCAGCCGTTTTTGCTCGAACATTAAATGCCTCCAAATGGTATTTAATTAACTTCCCGGGGTGAAGAAACCCTTTTTGAGAACTCAGAGTGAGTAAATTGGCCATTTTCATGCACTTTTAACCATTCCATAAATCTTGTTTTTTGGGCCCCTGGAAGCATGAAAATCACTTTAAACATGCTAATTTTAGCTCTAACACTGATGATCCACCTACAAATGTGAATTGACGTTCAAAAATAAAACATTTGAAAACGGACCATTTTCCACATTTCTGAAGCATGACGTAATGGGGGGTGTTATCTCTTTTGTCGAAAATCAGCCGTTTTTGCTCGAACATTAAATGCCTCCAAATGGTATTTAATTAACTTCCCGGGGTGAAGAAACCCTTTTTGAGAACTCAGAGTGAGTAAATTGGCCATTTTCATGCACTTTTAACCATTCCATAAATCTTGTGTTTTGGGCCCCTGGAAGCATGAAAATCACTTTAAACATGCTAATTTTAGCTCTAACACTGATGATCCACCTACAAATGTGAACTGACGTTCAAAAATAAAACATTTGAAAACGGACCATTTTCCACATTTCTGAAGCATGACGTAATGGGGGGGTGTTATCTCTTTTGTCGAAAATCAGCCGTTTTTGCTCGAACATTAAATGCCTCCAAATGGTATTTAATTAACTTCCCGAGCCCCTGGAAGCATGAAAATCACTTTAAACATGCTAATTTTAGCTCTAACACTGATGATCCACCTACAAATGTGAACTGACGTTCAAAAATAAAACATTTGAAAACGGACCATTTTCCACATTTCTGAAGCATGACGTAATGGGGGGTGTTATCTCTTTTGTCGAAAATCAGCCGTTTTTGCTCGAACATTAAATGCCTCCAAATGGTATTTATTTCACTTCCCGAGCCCCTGGAAGCATGAAAATCACTTTAAACATGCTAATTTTAGCTTTAACACTGATGATCCACCTACAAATGTGAACTGACGTTCAAAAATAAAACATTTGAAAACGGACCATTTTCCACATTTCTGAAGCATGACGTAATGGGGGGGTGTTATCTCTTTTGTCGAAAATCAGCCGTTTTTGCTCGAACATTAAATGCCTCCAAATGGTATTTATTTCAGTTCCCGAGCCCCTGGAAGCATGAAAATCACTTTAAACATGCTAATTTTAGCTCTAACACTGATGATCCAAATGATGAGTAAATTGGCCATTTTCATGCACTTTTAACCATTCCATAAATCTTGTGTTTTGGGCCCCTGGAAGCATGAAAATCACTTTAAACATGCTAATTTTAGCTCTAACACTGATGATCCACCTACAAATGTGAACTGACGTTCAAAAATAAAACATTTGAAAACGGACCATTTTCCACATTTCTGAAGCATGACGTAATGGGGGGGTGTTATCTCTTTTGTCGAAAATCCACCTACAAATGTGAACTGACGTTCAAAAATAAAACATTTGAAAACGGACCATTTTCCACATTTCTGAAGCATGACGTAATGGGGGGGTGTAATCTCTTTTGTCGAAAATCAGCCGTTTTTGCTCGAACATTAAATGCCTCCAAATGGTATTTAATTAACTTCCCGGGGTGAAGAAACCCTTTTTGAGAACTCAGAGTGAGTAAATTGGCCATTTTCATGCACTTTTAACCATTCCATAAATCTTGTGTTTTGGGCCCCTGGAAGCATGAAAATCACTTTACACATGCTAATTTTAGCTCTAACACTGATGATCCACCTACAAATGTGAACTGACGTTCAAAAATAAAACATTTGAAAACGGACCATTTTCCACATTTCTGAAGCATGACGTAATGGGGGGGTGTTATCTCTTTTGTCGAAAATCAGCCGTTTTTGCTCGAACATTAAATGCCTCCAAATGGTATTTAATTAACTTTCCGAGCCCCTGGAAGCATGAAAATCACTTTAAACATGCTAATTTTAGCTCTAACACTGATGATCCACCTACAAATGTGAACTGACGTTCAAAAATAAAACATTTGAAAACGGACCATTTTCCACATTTCTGAAGCATGACGTAATGGGGGGGGTGTTATCTCTTTTGTCGAAAATCAGCCGTTTTTGCTCGAACATTAAATGCCTCCAAATGGTATTTAATTAACTTCCCGGGGGGAAGAAACCCTTTTTGAGAACTCAGAGTGAGTAAATTGGCCATTTTCATGCACTTTTAACCATTCCATAAATCTTGTGTTTTGGGCCCCTGGAAGCATGAAAATCACTTTAAACATGCTAATTTTAGCTCTAACACTGATGATCCACCTACAAATGTGAACTGACGTTCAAAAATAAAACATTTGAAAACGGACCATTTTCCACATTTCTGAAGCATGAAGTAATGGGGGGGTGTTATCTCTTTTGTCGAAAATCAGCCGTTTTTGCTCGAACATTAAATGCCTCCAAATGGTATTTAATTAACTTCCCGAGCCCCTGGAAGCATGAAAATCACTTTAAACATGCTAATTTTAGCTCTAACACTGATGATCCACCTACAAATGTGAACTGACGTTCAAAAATAAAACATTTGAAAACGGACCATTTTCCACATTTCTGAAGCATGACGTAATGGGGGGGTGTTATCTCTTTTGTCGAAAATCAGCCGTTTTTGCTCGAACATTAAATGCCTCCAAATGGTATTTAATTAACTTCCCGGGGTGAAGAAACCGTTTTTGAGAACTCAGAGTGAGTAAATTGGCCATTTTCATGCACTTTTAACCATTCCATAAATCTTGTGTTTTGGGCCCCTGGAAGCATGAAAATCACTTTAAACATGCTAATTTTAGCTCTAACACTGATGATCCACCTACAAATGTGAACTGACGTTCAAAAATAAAACATTTGAAAACGGACCATTTTCCACATTTCTGAAGCATGACGTAATGGGGGGGTGTTATCTCTTTTGTCGAAAATCAGCCGTTTTTGCTCTAACATTAAATGCCTCCAAATGGTATTTAATTAACTTCCCGAGCCCCTGGAAGCATGAAAATCACTTTAAACATGCTAATTTTAGCTCTAACACTGATGATCCACCTACAAATGTGAACTGACGTTCAAAAATAAAACATTTGAAAACGGACCATTTTCCACATTTCTGAAGCATGACGTAATGGGGGGGTGTTATCTCTTTTGTCGAAAATCAGCCGTTTTTGCTCGAACATTAAATGCCTCCAAATGGTATTTAATTAACTTCCCGGGGTGAAGAAACCCTTTTTGAGAACTCAGAGTGAGTAAAATGGCCATTTTCATGCATTTTTAACCATTACATAAATCTTGTGTTTTGGGCCCCTGGAAGCATGAAAATCACTTTAAACATGCTAATTTTAGCTCTAACACTGATGATCCACCTACAAATGTGAACTGACGTTCAAAAATAAAACATTTGAAAACGGACAATTTTCCACATTTCTGAAGCATGACGTAATGGGGGGGTGTTATCTCTTTTGTCGAAAATCAGCCGTTTTTGCTCGAACATTAAATGCCTCCAAATGGTATTTAATTAACTTCCCGAGCCCCTGGAAGCATGAAAATCACTTTAAACATTACTAATTTTAGCTCTAACACTGATGATCCACCTACAAATGTGAACTGACGTTCAAAAATAAAACATTTGAAAACGGACCATTTTCCACATTTCTGAAGCATGACGTAATGGGGGGGTGTTATCTCTTTTGTCGAAAATCAGCCGTTTTTGCTCGAACATTAAATGCCTCCAAATGGTATTTAATTAACTTCCCGGGGTGAAGAAACCCTTTTTGAGAACTCAGAGTGAGTAAATTGGCCATTTTCATGCACTTTTAACCATTCCATAAATCTTGTGTTTTGGGCCCCTGGAAGCATGAAAATCACTTTAAACATGCTAATTTTAGCTCTAACACTGATGATCCACCTACAAATGTGAATTGACGTTCAAAAATAAAACATTTGAAAACGGACCATTTTCCACATTTCTGAAGCATGACGTAATGGGGGGTGTTATCTCTTTTGTCGAAAATCAGCCGTTTTTGCTCGAACATTAAATGCCTCCAAATGGTATTTAATTAACTTCCCGGGGTGAAGAAACCCTTTTTGAGAACTCAGAGTGAGTAAATTGGCCATTTTCATGCACTTTTAACCATTCCATAAATCTTGTGTTTTGGGCCCCTGGAAGCATGAAAATCACTTTAAACATGCTAATTTTAGCTCTAACACTGATGATCCACCTACAAATGTGAACTGACGTTCAAAAATAAAACATTTGAAAACGGACCATTTTCCACATTTCTGAAGCATGACGTAATGGGGGGGTGTTATCTCTTTTGTCGAAAATCAGCCGTTTTTGCTCGAACATTAAATGCCTCCAAATGGTATTTAATTAACTTCCGAGCCCCTGGAAGCATGAAAATCACTTTAAACATGCTAATTTTAGCTCTAACACTGATGATCCACCTACAAATGTGAACTGACGTTCAAAAATAAAACATTTGAAAACGGACTATTTTCCACATTAATGAAGCATGACGTAATGGGGGGGTGTTATCTCTTTTGTCGAAAATCAGCCGTTTTTGCTCGAACATTAAATGCCTCCAAATGGTATTTAATTAACTTCCCGAGCCCCTGGAAGCATGAAAATCACTTTAAACATGCTAATTTTAGCTCTAACACTGATGATCCACCTACAAATGTGAACTGACGTTCAAAAATAAAACATTTGAAAACGGACCATTTTCCACATTTCTGAAGCATGACGTAATGGGGGGGTGTTATCTCTTTTGTCGAAAATCAGCCGTTTTTGCTCGAACATTAAATGCCTCCAAATGGTATTTAATTAACTTCCCGAGCCCCTGGAAGCATGAAAATCACTTTAAACATGCTAATTTTAGCTCTAACACTGATGATCCACCTCCAAATGTGAACTGACGTTCAAAAATAAAACATTTGAAAACGGACCATTTTCCACATTTCTGAAGCATGACGTAATGGGGGGGTGTTATCTCTTTTGTCGAAAATCAGCCGTTTTTGCTCGAACATTAAATGCCTCCAAATGGTATTTAATTAACTTCCCGGGGTGAAGAAACCCTTTTTGAGAACTCAGAGTGAGTAAATTGGCCATTTTCATGCACTTTTAACCATTCCATAAATCTTGTGTTTTGGGCCCCTGGAAGCATGAAAATCACTTTAAACATGCTAATTTTAGCTCTAACACTGATGATCCACCTACAAATGTGAACTGACGTTCAAAAATAAAACATTTGAAAACGGACCATTTTCCACATTTCTGAAGCATGACGTAATGGGGGGGTGTTATCTCTTTTGTCGAAAATCAGCCGTTTTTGCTCGAACATTAAATATCTCCAAATGGTATTTAATTAACTTCCCGGGGTGAAGAAACCCTTTTTGAGAACTCAGAGTGAGTAAATTGGCCATTTTCATGCACTTTTAACCATTCCATAAATCTTGTGTTTTGGGCCCCTGGAAACATGAAAATCACTTTAAACATGCTAATTTTAGCTCTAACACTGATGATCCACCTACAAATGTGAACTGACGTTCAAAAATAAAACATTTGAAAACGGACCATTTTCCACATTTCTGAAGCATGACGTAATGGGGGGGTGTTATCTCTTTTGTCGAAAATCAGCCGTTTTTGCTCGAACATTAAATGCCTCCAAATGGTATTTAATTAACTTCCTGAGCCCCTGGAAGCATGAAAATCACTTTAAACATGCTAATTTTAGCTCTAACACTGATGATCCACCTACAAATGTGAACTGACGTTCAAAAATAAAACATTTGAAAACGGACCATTTTCCACATTTCTGAAGCATGACGTAATGGGGGGTGTTATCTCTTTTGTCGAAAATTAGCCGTTTTTGCTCGAACATTAAATGCCTCCAAATGGTATTTAATTAACTTCCCGGGGTGAAGAAACCCTTTTTGAGAACTCAGAGTGAGTAAATTGGCCATTTTCATGCACTTTTAACCATTCCATAAATCTTGTGTTTTGGGCCCCTGGAAGCATGAAAATCACTTTAAACATGCTAATTTTAGCTCTAACACTGATGATCCACCTACAAATGTGAACTGACGTTCAAAAATAAAACATTTGAAAAAGGGACCATTTTCCACATTTCTGAAGCATGACGTAATGGGGGGGTGTTATCTCTTTTGTCGAAAATCAGCCGTTTTTGCTCGAACATTAAATGCCTCCAAATGGTATTTAATTAACTTCCCGAGCCCCTGGAAGCATGAAAATCACTTTAAACATGCTAATTTTAGCTCTAACACTGATGATCCACCTACAAATGTGAACTGACGTTCAAAAATAAAACATTTGAAAACGGACCATTTTCCACATTTCTGAAGCATGACGTAATGGGGGGGTGTTATCTCTTTTGTCGAAAATCAGCCGTTTTTGCTCGAACATTAAATGCCTCCAAATGGTATTTATTTCACTTCCCGAGCCCCTGGAAGCATGAAAATCACTTTAAACATGCTAATTTTAGCTCTAACACTGATGATCCACCTACAAATGTGAACTGACGTTCAAAAATAAAACATTTGAAAACTGACCATTTTCCACATTTCTGAAGCATGACGTAATGGGGGGGTGTTATCTCTTTTGTCGAAAATCAGCCCTTTTTGCTCGAACATTAAATGCCTCCAAATGGTATTTAATTAACTTCCCGGGGTGAAGAAACCCTTTTTGAGAACTCAGAGTGAGTAAATTGGCCATTTTCATGCACTTTTAACCATTCCATAAATCTTGTGTTTTGGGCCCCTGGAAGCATGAAAATCACTTTAAACATGCTAATTTTAGCTCTAACACTGATGATCCACCTACAAATGTGAACTGACGTTCAAAAATAAAACATTTGAAAACAGACCATTTTCCACATTTCTGAAGCATGACGTAATGGGGGGGTGTTATCTCTTTTGTCGAAAATCAGCCGTTTTTGCTCGAACATTAAATGCCTCCAAATGGTATTTAATTAACTTCCCGAGCCCCTGGAAGCATGAAAATCACTTTAAACATGCTAATTTTAGCTCTAACACTGATGATCCACCTACAAATGTGAACTGACGTTCAAAAATAAAACATTTGAAAACGGACCATTTTCCACATTTCTGAAGCATGACGTAATGGGGGGGTGTTATCTCTTTTGTCGAAAATCAGCCGTTTTTGCTCGAACATTAAATGCCTCCAAATGGTATTTATTTCACTTCCCGAGCCCCTGGAAGCATGAAAATCACTTTAAACATGCTAATTTTAGCTTTAACACTGATGATCCACCTACAAATGTGAACTGACGTTCAAAAATAAAACATTTGAAAACGGACCATTTTCCACATTTCTGAAGCATGACGTAATGGGGGGGTGTTATCTCTTTTGTCGAAAATCAGCCGTTTTTGCTCGAACATTAAATGCCTCCAAATGGTATTTATTTCAGTTCCCGAGCCCCTGGAAGCATGAAAATCACTTTAAACATGCTAATTTTAGCTCTAACACTGATGATCCACCTACAAATGTGAACTGACGTTCAAAAATAAAACATTTGAAAACGGACCATTTTCCACATTTCTGAAGCATGACGTAATGGGGGGGTGTAATCTCTTTTGTCGAAAATCAGCCGTTTTTGCTCGAACATTAAATGCCTCCAAATTGTATTTAATTAACTTCCCGGGGTGAAGAAACCCTTTTTGAGAACTCAGAGTGAGTAAATTGGCCATTTTCATGCACTTTTAACCATTCCATAAATCTTGTGTTTTGGGCCCCTGGAAGCATGAAAATCACTTTACACATGCTAATTTTAGCTCTAACACTGATGATCCACCTACAAATGTGAACTGACGTTCAAAAATAAAACATTTGAAAACGGACCATTTTCCACATTTCTGAAGCATGACGTAATGGGGGGGTGTTATCTCTTTTGTCGAAAATCAGCCGTTTTTGCTCGAACATTAAATGCCTCCAAATGGTATTTAATTAACTTCCCGAGCCCCTGGAAGCATGAAAATCACTTTAAACATGCTAATTTTAGCTCTAACACTGATGATCCACCTACAAATGTGAACTGACGTTCAAAAATAAAACATTTGAAAACGGACCATTTTCCACATTTCTGAAGCATGACGTAATGGGGGGGGTGTTATCTCTTTTGTCGAAAATCAGCCGTTTTTGCTCGAACATTAAATGCCTCCAAATGGTATTTAATTAACTTCCCGGGGTGAAGAAACCCTTTTTGAGAACTCAGAGTTAGTAAATTGGCCATTTTCATGCACTTTTAACCATTCCATAAATCTTGTGTTTTGGGCCCCTGGAAGCATGAAAATCACTTTAAACATGCTAATTTTAGCTCTAACACTGATGATCCACCTACAAATGTGAACTGACGTTCAAAAATAAAACATTTGAAAACGGACCATTTTCCACATTTCTGAAGCATGAAGTAATGGGGGGGGTGTTATCTCTTTTGTCGAAAATCAGCCGTTTTTGCTCGAACATTAAATGCCTCCAAATGGTATTTAATTAACTTCCTGAGCCCCTGGAAGCATGAAAATCACTTTAAACATGCTAATTTTAGCTCTAACACTGATGATCCACCTACAAATGTGAACTGACGTTCAAAAATAAAACATTTGAAAACGGACCATTTTCCACATTTCTGAAGCATGACGTAATGGGGGGGTGTTATCTCTTTTGTCGAAAATCAGCCGTTTTTGCTCGAACATTAAATGCCTCCAAATGGTATTTAATTAACTTCCCGAGCCCCTGGAAGCATGAAAATCACTTTAAACATGCTAATTTTTATTTTTTTTTTGAAAACCTTTATTTATCAGAAACATAGTACACAGCGTCTGCCTACAACCACTGCGGGCCGGCCGCTATGACAATAATTAGCCTTCCAAGGTACCTTGCACTGCAGATAAAGGATAAAAGATCACAAATATCAACACTACGGTATACTGGCAAGGAGCCACAGGAGGAGGATAGGGAGGGTTTCATTTTGTAATTTAGATGAATCGTCCTAAAGTCAGATCGGGTGGCCGAAAGGGCGGACCAAATAAAGGGATATACACAAGTTAAACATCATTATCGAGGAACTGGCGTAAATCAGCACAATAAGGATAAACAAGCATCGAAATACATATCACCCCAGTTAGCGCCCGCCCAGTCAATTTGTCACATAAGGAGTTGCATTCAAGCTGGTATACGGTATAGTAGGATATAAGAGGGATCATTATATGACAACAATGAAAGGATCCTACGACATGCAGAAAGGCACTTATTACAAGGGAAAATTAGCAGCAGAGGATGCGCCCTCAAACAGTAGTATAAGAGGGAAGGAAGAGCAGGATTTGTAATCATTCAGTAACTATGCATTAAAGTCGATATCACGGTCGTGAATCAATAAACCTTGCGACAGTAACACAGACGCAAAGCACGAAAATCCGTCCCAGAAAGAACTAAACCCAACCCCCATCTGACCCGAGATACGAAGGAAGAAGAAGGAAACAAGAGAAAGAACAAGAAGAAAGGCCATAGAAACAAAAAGAAAACGAAAGTCAAGCCCCAACCCCCACACCCTGCACGTCGAAGAGGCTACGGCCCCCCCCCCTACTAACGTGCCTGTCGCGCCAAGAGTACCCACATAAGGGAAAAGACGGGGGAAAGTCAACACAAGCAAACACCCGCCCCACCCCATTCGCACAAAGCAGCTCAGGCGCGATCACAAAACAGACCAGCAGGTCGACAAACAATGGCGGCGTCGTAGTGCAGTTCAGCAAAGCGTCCACATCATAATGAGTGACCGGGGATCAGTCCTGCGATGCAAAAAGGAAGAGTTCACCCCTGTCCCAACTTTACCCTTCCATCAATACGAAGCCACTGAAAGTTTGCAATGGGGCACCGCCCCGAATGAACAAGACGGCCAGGCGGGTAGAACAAAAACAATTCAGGGAGAGATCTCAGAGGCAGGGGACTGACAAGTAATCTCCTGAGGACATGTAGGCACAGGAACAAAGCTCCGAGCAAATCCCTCAGGTTGCGACCCGGTAGTGGCATCACAGGATAGCCGGGTGGTGAAACAGGCCCATGAGGGGAATCCGCACTTTTCGTAGCACTAGGCCTCGATGGCACATTCAAGCGACTAGGCAGGTGGGATCTGTGACCAACATCGGCCAGGGCCCTCCATGGCACCATCGGTAGGCACGTAGCAGGCACATCCAATGGCTGCAAAGATCCGCCCACAACACTACTTCTAATGGGATCGCCGGAGCCTTCTTCCCACGGCTGGGTGATAATTGCGTCCAGGCGCCGTGCAAGGTCCCCGGCTCCATCCAAACAGGTGAGGCGCAGGGAGCTCAGAGCAGCAATAAGGTCGCGAGCCGTAGGTTCCATGGTGCTTAGCAGGCATAAAATCACTCGCTCTCAGGGTATCTTCTACCTCGGCCAATGTCCGTGTCCCCCACCAAACCGCCCAGCCGAAAAGGTAGTGTAAAAGTCACCAGAGCAGGGGCCGGCGCCACCTCCAGCTGTTATGGTCGATCCGCCATTACACCTTGCCAATAAACAGTACGCTCAGTTACAGGATGCCCCATAAGAAGCGCGGGCAGCGTCGACGTTATATGGCACAGAGTCCCAATAGCAGGGGCAGACCCAACAACTGTGCGCAGGAGCGCCGACCTCCATACCTTCGAGGTCTGATAAGATGCACCGGTCTGCCCCAGGTCAGCCAGCGCCAGCAACGTTGCTCCCGTTTCAAAATGGCGGTCTCAGCTCGTCCAGTAGATCTACAAGCAGCGCAGATAACAAAGGAACGGTCGTATCAGGCAAAGGATCAGACCTCCGGCGTGTGCGCCCGTGTCTGTGGTGGCGCCAAGTCCCCACGTCCGTCCGGGTTGGCGCAGTGTCTCTCCCGCAGCTAGGAGATATGGGCTTCGTGGCCCGCAAAGCCGCGACCTCCAGTGGCATCCGCGGCCGGCACCAACATCCGGTCTCTCGGCCAGCAGTCGGACGCCGCCACGGCGTCTAGCGAGAAAGGGTGGATGGATGGGTCACCAGTCACCTACGAGCGCCGGAGTTGCCGCCCGCCGATCCACACATCTTCCGACGTCCCGTGAGCACTGCCCGAGCCTGAGCGACCCGGGGAAGAGCAGGATATTAACAGGATAAATGCCGTGGCGAGCGGAGCTCGCGGACTAGGCGGCCATCTCGCTCCGCGCTCGGCCACGCCCCCTCTAAACATGCTAATTTTAGCTCTAACACTGATGATCCACCTACAAATGTGAACTGACGTTCAAAAATAAAACATTTGAAAACGGACCATTTTCCACATTTCTGAAGCATGACGTAATGGGGGGGTGTTATCTCTTTTGTCGAAAATCAGCCGTTTTTGCTCGAACATTAAATGCCTCCAAATGGTATTTAATTAACTTCCCGAGCCCCTGGAAGCATGAAAATCACTTTAAACATGCTAATTTTAGCTCTAACACTGATGATCCACCTACAAATGTGAACTGACGTTCAAAAATAAAACATTTGAAAACGGACCATTTTCCACATTTCTGAAGCATGACGTAATGGGGGGGTGTTATCTCTTTTGTCGAAAATCAGCCGTTTTTGCTCGAACATTAAATGCCTCCAAATGGTATTTAATTAACTTCCCGAGTCCCTGGAAGCATGAAAATCACTTTAAACATGCTAATTTTAGCTCTAACACTGATGATCCACCTACAAATGTGAACTGACGTTCAAAAATAAAACATTTGAAAACGGACCATTTTCCACATTTCTGAAGCATGACGTAATGGGGCGGTGTTATCTCTTTTGTCGAAAATCAGCCGTTTTTGCTCGAACATTAAATGCCTCCAAATGGTATTTAATTAACTTCCCGAGCCCCTGGAAGCATGAAAATCACTTTAAACATGCTAATTTTAGCTCTAACACTGATGATCCACCTACAAATGTGAACTGACGTTCAAAAATAAAACATTTGAAAACGGACCATTTTCCACATTTCTGAAGCATGACGTAATGGGGGGGTGTTATCTCTTTTGTCGAAAATCAGCCGTTTTTGCTCGAACATTAAATGCCTCCAAATGGTATTTAATTAACTTCCCGGGGTGAAGAAACCCTTTTTGAGAACTCAGAGTGAGTAAATTGGCCATTTTCATGCACTTTTAACCATTCCATAAATCTTGTGTTTTGGGCCCCTGGAAGCATGAAAATCACTTTAAACATGCTAATTTTAGCTCTAACACTGATGATCCACCTACAAATGTGAACTGACGTTCAAAAATAAAACATTTGAAAACGGACCATTTTCCACATTTCTGAAGCATGACGTAATGGGGGGGTGTTATCTCTTTTGTCGAAAATCAGCCGTTTTTGCTCGAACATTAAATGCCTCCAAATGGTATTTAATTAACTTCCCGAGCCCCTGGAAGCATGAAAATCACTTTAAACATGCTAATTTTAGCTCTAACACTGATGATCCACCTACAAATGTGAACTGACGTTCAAAAATAAAACATTTGAAAACGGACCATTTTCCACATTTCTGAAGCATGACGTAATGGGGGGGTGTTATCTCTTTTGTCGTAAATCAGCCGTTTTTGCTTGAACATTAAATGCCTCCAAATGGTATTTAATTAACTTCCCGGGGTGAAGAAACCCTTTTTGAGAACTCAGAGTGAGTAAATTGGCCATTTTCATGCACTTTGAACCATTCCATAAATCTTGTGTTTTGGGCCCCTGGAAGCATGAAAATCACTTTAAACATGCTAATTTTAGCTCTAACACTGATGATCCACCTACAAATGTGAACTGACGTTCAAAAATAAAACATTTGAAAACGGACCATTTTCCACATTTCTGAAGCATGACGTAATGGGGGGGTGTTATCTCTTTTGTCGAAAATCAGCCGTTTTTGCTCGAACATTAAATGCCTCCAAATGGTATTTAATTAACTTCCCGGGGTGAAGAAACCCTTTTTGAGAACTCAGAGTGAGTAAATTGGCCATTTTCATGCACTTTTAACCATTCCATAAATCTTGTGTTTTGGGCCCCTGGAAGCATGAAAATCACTTTAAACATGCTAATTTTAGCTCTAACACTGATGATCCACCTACAAATGTGAACTGACGTTCAAAAATAAAACATTTCAAAACGGACCATTTTCCACATTTCTGAAGCATGACGTAATGGGGGGGTGTTATCTCTTTTGTCGAAAATCAGCCGTTTTTGCTCGAACATTAAATGCCTCCAAATGGTATTTAATTAACTTCCCGGGGTGAAGAAACCCTTTTTGAGAACTCAGAGTGAGTAAATTGGCCATTTTCATGCACTTTTAACCATTCCATAAATCTTGTGTTTTGGGCCCCTGGAAGCATGAAAATCACTTTAAACATGCTAATTTTAGCTCTAACACTGATGATCCACCTACAAATGTGAACTGACGTTCAAAAATAAAACATTTGAAAACGGACCATTTTCCACATTTCTGAAGCATGACGTAATGGGGGGGTGTTATCTCTTTTGTCGAAAATCAGCCGTTTTTGCTCGAACATTAAATGCCTCCAAATGGTATTTATTTCACTTCCCGAGCCCCTGGAAGCATGAAAATCACTTTAAACATGCTAATTTTAGCTCTAACACTGATGATCCACCTACAAATGTGAACTGACGTTCAAAAATAAAACATTTGAAAACGGACCATTTTCCACATTTCTGAAGCATGACGTAATGGAGGGGTGTTATCTCTTTTGTCGAAAATCAGCCGTTTTTGCTCGAACATTAAATGCCTCCAAATGGTATTTAATTAACTTCCCGAGCCCCTGGAAGCATGAAAATCACTTTAAACATGCTAATTTTAGCTCTAACACTGATGATCCACCTACAAATGTGAACTGACGTTCAAAAATAAAACATTTGAAAACGGACCATTTTCCACATTTCTGAAGCATGACGTAATGGGGGGGTGTTATCTCTTTTGTCGAAAATCAGCCGCTTTTGCTTGAACATTAAATGCCTCCAAATGGTATTTAATTAACTTCCCGGGGTGAAGAAACCCTTTTTGAGAACTCAGAGTGAGTAAATTGGCCATTTTCATGCACTTTTAACCATTCCATAAATCTTGTGTTTTGGGCCCCTGGAAGCATGAAAATCACTTTAAACATGCTAATTTTAGCTCTAACACTGATGATCCACCTACAAATGTGAACTGACGTTCAAAAATAAAACATTTGAAAACGGACCATTTTCCACATTTCTGAAGCATTACGTAATGGGGGGGTGTTATCTCTTTTGTCGAAAATCAGCCGTTTTTGCTCGAACATTAAATGCCTCCAAATGGTATTTATTTCACTTCCCGAGCCCCTGGAAGCATGAAAATCACTTTAAACATGCTAATTTTAGCTCTAACACTGATGATCCACCTACAAATGTGAACTGACGTTCAAAAATAAAACATTTGAAAACGGACCATTTTCCACATTTCTGAAGCATGACGTAATGGAGGGGTGTTATCTCTTTTGTCGAAAATCAGCCGTTTTTGCTCGAACATTAAATGCCTCCAAATGGTATTTAATTAACTTCCCGAGCCCCTGGAAGCATGAAAATCACTTTAAACATGCTAATTTTAGCTCTAACACTGATGATCCACCTACAAATGTGAACTGACGTTCAAAAATAAAACATTTGAAAACGGACCATTTTCCACATTTCTGAAGCATGACGTAATGGGGGGGTGTTATCTCTTTTGTCGAAAATCAGCCGCTTTTGCTTGAACATTAAATGCCTCCAAATGGTATTTAATTAACTTCCCGGGGTGAAGAAACCCTTTTTGAGAACTCAGAGTGAGTAAATTGGTCATTTTCATGCACTTTTAACCATTCCATAAATCTTGTGTTTTGGGCCCCTGGAAGCATGAAAATCACTTTAAACATGCTAATTTTAGCTCTAACACTGATGATCCACCTACAAATGTGAACTGACGTTCAAAAATAAAACATTTGAAAACGGACCATTTTCCACATTTCTGAAGCATGACGTAATGGGGGGGTGTTATCTCTTTTGTCGAAAATCAGCCGTTTTTGCTCGAACATTAAATGCCTCCAAATGGTATTTAATTAACTTCCCGGGGTGAAGAAACCCTTTTTGAGAACTCAGAGTGAGTAAATTGGCCATTTTCATGCACTTTTAACCATTCCATAAATCTTGTGTTTTGGGCCCCTGGAAGCATGAAAATCACTTTAAACATGCTAATTTTAGCTCTAACACTGATGATCCACCTACAAATGTGAACTGACGTTCAAAAATAAAACATTTGAAAACGGACCATTTTCCACATTTCTGAAGCATGACGTAATGGGGGGGTGTTATCTCTTTTGTCGAAAATCAGCCGTTTTTGCTCGAACATTAAATGTCTCCAAATGGTATTTAATTAACTTCCCGAGTCCCTGGAAGCATGAAAATCACTTTAAACATGCTAATTTTAGCTCTAACACTGATGATCCACCTACAAATGTGAACTGACGTTCAAAAATAAAACATTTGAAAACGGACCATTTTCCACATTTCTGAAGCATGACGTAATGGGGCGGTGTTATCTCTTTTGTCGAAAATCAGCCGTTTTTGCTCGAACATTAAATGCCTCCAAATGGTATTTAATTAACTTCCCGAGCCCCTGGAAGCATGAAAATCACTTTAAACATGCTAATTTTAGCTCTAACACTGATGATCCACCTACAAATGTGAACTGACGTTCAAAAATAAAACATTTGAAAACGGACCATTTTCCACATTTCTGAAGCATGACGTAATGGGGGGGTGTTATCTCTTTTGTCGAAAATCAGCCGTTTTTGCTCGAACATTAAATGCCTCCAAATGGTATTTAATTAACTTCCCGGGGTGAAGAAACCCTTTTTGAGAACTCAGAGTGAGTAAATTGGCCATTTTCATGCACTTTTAACCATTCCATAAATCTTGTGTTTTGGGCCCCTGGAAGCATGAAAATCACTTTAAACATGCTAATTTTAGCTCTAACACTGATGATCCACCTACAAATGTGAACTGACGTTCAAAAATAAAACATTTGAAAACGGACCATTTTCCACATTTCTGAAGCATGACGTAATGGGGGGGTGTTATCTCTTTTGTCGAAAATCAGCCGTTTTTGCTCGAACATTAAATGCCTCCAAATGGTATTTAATTAACTTCCCGAGCCCCTGGAAGCATGAAAATCACTTTAAACATGCTAATTTTAGCTCTAACACTGATGATCCACCTACAAATGTGAACTGACGTTCAAAAATAAAACATTTGAAAACGGACCATTTTCCACATTTCTGAAGCATGTCGTAATGGGGGGGTGTTATCTCTTTTGTCGAAAATCAGCCGTTTTTGCTCGAACATTAAATGCCTCCAAATGGTATTTATTTCACTTCCCGGGGTGAAGAAACCCTTTTTGAGAACTCAGAGTCAGTAAATTGGCCATTTTCATGCACTTTTAACCATTCCATTAATCTTGTGTTTTGGGCCCCTGGAAGCATGAAAATCACTTTAAACATGCTAATTTTAGCTCTAACACTGATGATCCACCTACAAATGTGAACTGACGTTCAAAAATAAAACATTTGAAAACGGACCATTTTCCACATTTCTGAAGCATGACGTAATGGGGGGGTGTTATCTCTTTTGTCGAAAATCAGCCGTTTTTGCTCGAACATTAAATGCCTCCAAATGGTATTTAATTAACTTCCCGAGCCCCTGGAAGCATGAAAATCACTTTAAACATGCTAATTTTAGCTCTAACACTGATGATCCACCTACAAATGTGAACTGACGTTCAAAAATAAAACATTTGAAAACGGACCATTTTCCACATTTCTGAAGCATGACGTAATGGGGGGGTGTTATCTCTTTTGTCGAAAATCAGCCGTTTTTGCTCGAACATTAAATGCCTCCAAATGGTATTTAATTAACTTCCCGAGCCCCTGGAAGCATGAAAATCACTTTAAACATGCTAATTTTAGCTCTAACACTGATGATCCACCTACAAATGTGAACTGACGTTCAAAAATAAAACATTTGAAAACGGACCATTTTCCACATTTCTGAAGCATGACGTAATGGGGGGGTGTTATCTCTTTTGTCGTAAATCAGCCGTTTTTGCTTGAACATTAAATGCCTCCAAATGGTATTTAATTAACTTCCCGGGGTGAAGAAACCCTTTTTGAGAACTCAGAGTGAGTAAATTGGCCATTTTCATGCACTTTTAACCATTCCATAAATCTTGTGTTTTGGGCCCCTGGAAGCATGAAAATCACTTTAAACATGCTAATTTTAGCTCTAACACTGATGATCCACCTACAAATGTAAACTGACGTTCAAAAATAAAACATTTGAAAACGGACCATTTTCCACATTTCTGAAGCATGACGTAATGGGGGGGTGTTATCTCTTTTGTCGAAAATCAGCCGTTTTTGCTCGAACATTAAATGCCTCCAAATGGTATTTAATTAACTTCCCGGGGTGAAGAAACCCTTTTTGAGAACTCAGAGTGAGTAAATTGGCCATTTTCATGCACTTTTAACCATTCCATAAATCTTGTGTTTTGGGCCCCTGGAAGCATGAAAATCACTTTAAACATGCTAATTTTAGCTCTAACACTGATGATCCACCTACAAATGTGAACTGACGTTCAAAAATAAAACATTTGAAAACGGACCATTTTCCACATTTCTGAAGCATGACGTAATGGGGGGGTGTTATCTCTTTTGTCGAAAATCAGCCGTTTTTGCTCGAACATTAAATGCCTCCAAATGGTATTTAATTAACTTCCCGAGCCCCTGGAAGCATGAAAATCACTTTAAACATGCTAATTTTAGCTCTAACACTGATGATCCACCTACAAATGTGAACTGACGTTCAAAAATAAAACATTTCAAAACGGACCATTTTCCACATTTCTGAAGCATGACGTAATGGGGGGGTGTTATCTCTTTTGTCGAAAATCAGCCGTTTTTGCTCGAACATTAAATGCCTCCAAATGGTATTTAATTAACTTCCCGGGGTGAAGAAACCCTTTTTGAGAACTCAGAGTGAGTAAATTGGCCATTTTCATGCACTTTTAACCATTCCATAAATCTTGTGTTTTGGGCCCCTGGAAGCATGAAAATCACTTTAAACATGCTAATTTTAGCTCTAACACTGATGATCCACCTACAAATGTGAACTGACGTTCAAAAATAAAACATTTGAAAACGGACCATTTTCCACATTTCTGAAGCATGACGTAATGGGGGGGTGTTATCTCTTTTGTCGAAAATCAGCCGTTTTTGCTCGAACATTAAATGCCTCCAAATGGTATTTATTTCACTTCCCGAGCCCCTGGAAGCATGAAAATCACTTTAAACATGCTAATTTTAGCTCTAACACTGATGATCCACCTACAAATGTGAACTGACGTTCAAAAATAAAACATTTGAAAACGGACCATTTTCCACATTTCTGAAGCATGACGTAATGGAGGGGTGTTATCTCTTTTGTCGAAAATCAGCCGTTTTTGCTCGAACATTAAATGCCTCCAAATGGTATTTAATTAACTTCCCGAGCCCCTGGAAGCATGAAAATCACTTTAAACATGCTAATTTTAGCTCTAACACTGATGATCCACCTACAAATGTGAACTGACGTTCAAAAATAAAACATTTGAAAACGGACCATTTTCCACATTTCTGAAGCATGACGTAATGGGGGGGTGTTATCTCTTTTGTCGAAAATCAGCCGCTTTTGCTTGAACATTAAATGCCTCCAAATGGTATTTAATTAACTTCCCGGGGTGAAGAAACCCTTTTTGAGAACTCAGAGTGAGTAAATTGGTCATTTTCATGCACTTTTAACCATTCCATAAATCTTGTGTTTTGGGCCCCTGGAAGCATGAAAATCACTTTAAACATGCTAATTTTAGCTCTAACACTGATGATCCACCTACAAATGTGAACTGACGTTCAAAAATAAAACATTTGAAAACGGACCATTTTCCACATTTCTGAAGCATGACGTAATGGGGGGGTGTTATCTCTTTTGTCGAAAATCAGCCGTTTTTGCTCGAACATTAAATGCCTCCAAATGGTATTTAATTAACTTCCCGGGGTGAAGAAACCCTTTTTGAGAACTCAGAGTGAGTAAATTGGCCATTTTCATGCACTTTTAACCATTCCATAAATCTTGTGTTTTGGGCCCCTGGAAGCATGAAAATCACTTTAAACATGCTAATTTTAGCTCTAACACTGATGATCCACCTACAAATGTGAACTGACGTTCAAAAATAAAACATTTGAAAACGGACCATTTTCCACATTTCTGAAGCATGACGTAATGGGGGGGTGTTATCTCTTTTGTCGAAAATCAGCCGTTTTTGCTCGAACATTAAATGCCGCCAAATGGTATTTAATTAACTTCCCGAGCCCCTGGAAGCATGAAAATCACTTTAAACATGCTAATTTTAGCTCTAACACTGATGATCCACCTACAAATGTGAACTGACGTTCAAAAATAAAACATTTGAAAACGGACCATTTTCCACATTTCTGAAGCATGACGTAATGGGGGGGTGTTATCTCTTTTGTCGAAAATCAGCCGTTTTTGCTCGAACATTAAATGCCTCCAAATGGTATTTATTTCACTTCCCGGGGTGAAGAAACCCTTTTTGAGAACTCAGAGTCAGTAAATTGGCCATTTTCATGCACTTTTAACCATTCCATTAATCTTGTGTTTTGGGCCCCTGGAAGCATGAAAATCACTTTAAACATGCTAATTTTAGCTCTAACACTGATGATCCACCTACAAATGTGAACTGACGTTCAAAAATAAAACATTTGAAAACGGACCATTTTCCACATTTCTGAAGCATGACGTAATGGGGGGGTGTTATCTCTTTTGTCGAAAATCAGCCGTTTTTGCTCGAACATTAAATGCCTCCAAATGGTATTTAATTAACTTCCCGAGCCCCTGGAAGCATGAAAATCACTTTAAACATGCTAATTTTAGCTCTAACACTGATGATCCACCTACAAATGTGAACTGACGTTCAAAAATAAAACATTTGAAAACGGACCATTTTCCACATTTCTGAAGCATGACGTAATGGGGGGGTGTTATCTCTTTTGTCGAAAATCAGCCGTTTTTGCTCGAACATTAAATGCCTCCAAATGGTATTTAATTAACTTCCCGAGCCCCTGGAAGCATGAAAATCACTTTAAACATGCTAATTTTAGCTCTAACACTGATGATCCACCTACAAATGTGAACTGACGTTCAAAAATAAAACATTTGAAAACGGACCATTTTCCACATTTCTGAAGCATGACGTAATGGGGGGGTGTTATCTCTTTTGTCGAAAATCAGCCGTTTTTGCTCGAACATTAAATGCCTCCAAATGGTATTTATTTCACTTCCCGAGCCCCTGGAAGCATGAAAATCACTTTAAACATGCTAATTTTAGCTCTAACACTGATGATCCACCTACAAATGTGAACTGACGTTCAAAAATAAAACATTTGAAAACGGACCATTTTCCACATTTCTGAAGCATGACGTAATGGGGGGGTGTTATCTCTTTTGTCGAAAATCAGCCGTTTTTGCTCGAACATTAAATGCCTCCAAATGGTATTTATTTCACTTCCCGAGCCCCTGGAAGCATGAAAATCACTTTAAACATGCTAATTTTAGCTCTAACACTGATGATCCACCTACAAATGTGAACTGACGTTCAAAAATAAAACATATGAAAACGGACCATTTTCCACATTTCTGAAGCATGACGTAATGGGGGGGTGTTATCTCTTTTGTCGAAAATCAGCCGTTTTTGCTCGAACATTAAATGCCTCCAAATGGTATTTATTTCACTTCCCGGGGTGAAGAAACCCTTTTTGAGAACTCAGAGTGAGTAAATTGGCCATTTTCATGCACTTTTAACCATTCCATTAATCTTGTGTTTTGGGCCCCTGGAAGCATGAAAATCACTTTAAACATGCTAATTTTAGCTCTAACACTGATGATCCACCTACAAATGTGAACTGACGTTCAAAAATAAAACATTTGAAAACGGACCATTTTCCACATTTCTGAAGCATGACGTAATGGGGGGGTGTTATCTCTTTTGTCGAAAATCAGCCGTTTTTGCTCGAACATTAAATGCCTCCAAATGGTATTTAATTAACTTCCCGAGCCCCTGGAAGCATGAAAATCACTTTAAACATGCTAATTTTAGCTCTAACACTGATGATCCACCTACAAATGTGAACTGACGTTCAAAAATAAAACATTTGAAAACGGACCATTTTCCACATTTCTGAAGCATGACGTAATGGGGGGGTGTTATCTCTTTTGTCGAAAATCAGCCGTTTTTGCTCGAACATTAAATGCCTCCAAATGGTATTTATTTCACTTCCCGGGGTGAAGAAACCCTTTTTGAGAACTCAGAGTGAGTAAATTGGCCATTTTCATGCACTTTTAACCATTCCATTAATCTTGTGTTTTGGGCCCCTGGAAGCATGAAAATCACTTTAAACATGCTAATTTTAGCTCTAACACTGATGATCCACCTACAAATGTGAACTGACGTTCAAAAATAAAACATTTGAAAACGGACCATTTTCCACATTTCTGAAGCATGACGTAATGGGGGGGTGTTATCTCTTTTGTCGAAAATCAGCCGTTTTTGCTCGAACATTAAATGCCTCCAAATGGTATTTAATTAACTTCCCGAGCCCCTGGAAGCATGATAATCACTTTAAACATGCTAATTTTAGCTCTAACACTGATGATCCACCTACAAATGTGAACTGACGTTCAAAAATAAAACATTTGAAAACGGACCATTTTCCACATTTCTGAAGCATGACGTAATGGGGGGGTGTTATCTCTTTTGTCGAAAATCAGCCGTTTTTGCTCGAACATTAAATGCCTCCAAATGGTATTTAATTAACTTCCCGAGCCCCTGGAAGCATGAAAATCACTTTAAACATGCTAATTTTAGCTCTAACACTGATGATCCACCTACAAATGTGAACTGACGTTCAAAAATAAAACATTTGAAAACGGACCATTTTCCACATTTCTGAAGCATGACGTAATGGGGGGGTGTTATCTCTTTTGTCGAAAATCAGCCGTTTTTGCTCGAACATTAAATGCCTCCAAATGGTATTTAATTAACTTCCCGAGCCCCTGGAAGCATGAAAATCACTTTAAACATGCTAATTTTAGCTCTAACACTGATGATCCACCTACAAATGTGAACTGACGTTCAAAAATAAAACATTTGAAAACGGACCATTTTCCACATTTCTGAAGCATGACGTAATGGGGGGGTGTTATCTCTTTTGTCGAAAATCAGCCGTTTTTGCTCGAACATTAAATGCCTCCAAATGGTATTTAATTAACTTCCCGAGCCCCTGGAAGCATGAAAATCACTTTAAACATGCTAATTTTAGCTCTAACACTGATGATCCACCTACAAATGTGAACTGACGTTCAAAAATAAAACATTTGAAAACGGACCATTTTCCACATTTCTGAAGCATGACGTAATGGGGGGGTGTTATCTCTTTTGTCGAAAATCAGCCGTTTTTGCTCGAACATTAAATGCCTCCAAATGGTATTTAATTAACTTCCCGAGCCCCTGGAAGCATGAAAATCACTTTAAACATGCTAATTTTAGCTCTAACACTGATGATCCACCTACAAATGTGAACTGACGTTCAAAAATAAAACATTTGAAAACGGACCATTTTCCACATTTCTGAAGCATGACGTAATGGGGGGGTGTTATCTCTTTTGTCGAAAATCAGCCGTTTTTGCTCAAACATTAAATGCCTCCAAATGGTATTTAATTAACTTCCCGAGCCCCTGGAAGCATGAAAATCACTTTAAACATGCTAATTTTAGCTCTAACACTGATGATCCACCTACAAATGTGAACTGACGTTCAAAAATAAAACATTTGAAAACGGACCATTTTCCACATTTCTGAAGCATGACGTAATGGGGGGGTGTTATCTCTTTTGTCGTAAATCAGCCGTTTTTGCTCGAACATTAAATGCCTCCAAATGGTATTTAATTAACTTCCCGGGGTGAAGAAACCCTTTTTGAGAACTCAGAGTGAGTAAATTGGCCATTTTCATGCACTTTTAACCATTCCATAAATCTTGTGTTTTGGGCCCCTGGAAGCATGAAAATCACTTTAAACATGCTAATTTTAGCTCTAACACTGATGATCCACCTACAAATGTGAACTGACGTTCAAAAATAAAACATTTGAAAACGGACCATTTTCCACATTTCTGAAGCATGACGTAATGGGGGGGTGTTATCTCTTTTGTCGAAAATCAGCCGTTTTTGCTCGAACATTAAATGCCTCCAAATGGTATTTAATTAACTTCCCGGGGTGAAGAAACCCTTTTTGAGAACTCAGAGTGAGTAAATTGGCCATTTTCATGCACTTTTAACCATACCATAAATCTTGTGTTTTGGGCCCCTGGAAGCATGAAAATCACTTTAAACATGCTAATTTTAGCTCTAACACTGATGATCCACCTACAAATGTGAACTGACGTTCAAAAATAAAACATTTGAAAACGGACCATTTTCCACATTTCTGAAGCATGACGTAATGGGGGGGTGTTATCTCTTTTGTCGAAAATCAGCCGTTTTTGCTCGAACATTAAATGCCTCCAAATGGTATTTAATTAACTTCCCGAGCCCCTGGAAGCATGAAAATCACTTTAAACATGCTAATTTTAGCTCTAACACTGATGATCCACCTACAAATGTGAACTGACGTTCAAAAATAAAACATTTGAAAACGGACCATTTTCCACATTTCTGAAGCATGACGTAATGGGGGGGTGTTATCTCTTTTGTCGAAAATCAGCCGTTTTTGCTCGAACATTAAATGCCTCCAAATGGTATTTAATTAACTTCCCGGGGTGAAGAAACCCTTTTTGAGAACTCAGAGTGAGTAAATTGGCCATTTTCATGCACTTTTAACCATTCCATAAATCTTGTGTTTTGGGCCCCTGGAAGCATGAAAATCACTTTAAACATGCTAATTTTAGCTCTAACACTGATGATCCACCTACAAATGTGAACTGACGTTCAAAAATAAAACATTTGAAAACGGACCATTTTCCACATTTCTGAAGCATGACGTAATGGGGGGGTGTTATCTCTTTTGTCGAAAATCAGCCGTTTTTGCTCGAACATTAAATGCCTCCAAATGGTATTTATTTCACTTCCCGAGCCCCTGGAAGCATGAAAATCACTTTAAACATGCTAATTTTAGCTCTAACACTGATGATCCACCTACAAATGTGAACTGACGTTCAAAAATAAAACATTTGAAAACGGACCATTTTCCACATTTCTGAAGCATGACGTAATGGGGGGGTGTTATCTCTTTTGTCGAAAATCAGACGTTTTTGCTCGAACATTAAATGCCTCCAAATGGTATTTAATTAACTTCCCGAGCCCCTGGAAGCATGAAAATCACTTTAAACATGTTAATTTTAGCTCTAACACTGATGATCCACCTACAAATGTGAACTGACGTTCAAAAATAAAACATTTGAAAACGGACCATTTTCCATATTTCTGAAGCATGACGTAATGGGGGGGTGTTATCTCTTTTGTCGAAAATCAGCCGCTTTTGCTTGAACATTAAATGCCTCCAAATGGTATTTAATTAACTTCTCGGGGTGAAGAAACCCTTTTTGAGAACTCAGAGTGAGTAAATTGGCCATTTTCATGCACTTTTAACCATTCCATAAATCTTGTGTTTTGGGCCCCTGGAAGCATGAAAATCACTTTAAACATGCTAATTTTAGCTCTAACACTGATGATCCACCTACAAATGTGAACTGACGTTCAAAAATAAAACATTTGAAAACGGACCATTTTCCACATTTCTGAAGCACGACGTAATGGGGGGGTGTTATCTCTTTTGTCGAAAATCAGCCGTTTTTGCTCGAACATTAAATGCCTCCAAATGGTATTTAATTAACTTCCCGGGGTGAAGAAACCCTTTTTGAGAACTCAGAGTGAGTAAATTGGCCATTTTCATGCACTTTTAACCATTCCATAAATCTTGTGTTTTGGGCCCCTGGAAGCATGAAAATCACTTTAAACATGCTAATTTTAGCTCTAACACTGATGATCCACCTACAAATGTGAACTGACGTTCAAAAATAAAACATTTGAAAACGGACCATTTTCCACATTTCTGAAGCATGACGTAATGGGGGGGTGTTATCTCTTTTGTCGAAAACCAGCCGTTTTTGCTCGAACATTAAATGCCTCCAAATGGTATTTAATTAACTTCCCGAGCCCCTGGAAGCATGAAAATCACTTTAAACATGCTAATTTTAGCTCTAACACTGATGATCCACCTACAAATGTGAACTGACGTTCAAAAATAAAACATTTGAAAACGGACCATTTTCCACATTTCTGAAGCATGACGTAATGGGGGGGGTGTTATCTCTTTTGTCGAAAATCAGCCGTTTTTGCTCGAACATTAAATGCCTCCAAATGGTATTTAATTAACTTCCCGGGGTGAAGAAACCCTTTTTGAGAACTCAGAGTGAGTAAATTGGCCATTTTCATGCACTTTTAACCATTCCATAAATCTTGTGTTTTGGGCCCCTGGAAGCATGAAAATCACTTTAAACATGCTAATTTTAGCTCTAACACTGATGACCCACCTACAAATGTGAACTGACGTTCAAAAATAAAACATTTGAAAACGGACCATTTTCCACATTTCTGAAGCATGACGTAATGGGGGGGTGTTATCTCTTTTGTCGAAAATCAGCCGTTTTTGCTCGAACATTAAATGCCTCCAAATGGTATTTAATTAACTTCCCGAGCCCCTGGAAGCATGAAAATCACTTTAAACATGCTAATTTTAGCTCTAACACTGATGATCCACCTACAAATGTGAACTGACGTTCAAAAATAAAACATTTGAAAACGGACCATTTTCCACATTTCTGAAGCATGACGTAATGGGGGGGTGTTATCTCTTTTGTCGAAAATCAGCCGTTTTTGCTCGAACATTAAATGCCTCCAAATGGTATTTAATTAACTTCCCGAGCCCCTGGAAGCATGAAAATCACTTTAAACATGCTAATTTTAGCTCTAACACTGATGATCCACCTACAAATGTGAACTGACGTTCAAAAATAAAACATTTGAAAACGGACCATTTTCCACATTTCTGAAGCATGACGTAATGGGGGGGTGTTATCTCTTTTGTCGAAAATCAGCCGTTTTTGCTCGAACATTAAATGCCTCCAAATGGTATTTAATTAACTTCCCGAGCCCCTGGAAGCATGAAAATCACTTTAAACATGGTAATTTTAGCTCTAACACTGATGATCCACCTACAAATGTGAACTGACGTTCAAAAATAAAACATTTGAAAACGGACCATTTTCCTCATTTCTGAAGCATGACGTAATGGGGGGGTGTTATCTCTTTTGTCGAAAATCAGCCGTTTTTGCTCGAACATTAAATGCCTCCAAATGGTATTTAATTAACTTCCCGAGCCCCTGGAAGCATGAAAATCACTTTAAACATGCTAATTTTAGCTCTAACACTGATGATCCACCTACAAATGTGAACTGACGTTCAAAAATAAAACATTTGAAAACGGACCATTTTCCACATTTCTGAAGCATGACGTAATGGGGGGGTGTTATCTCTTTTGTCGTAAATCAGCCGTTTTTGCTCGAACATTAAATGCCTCCAAATGGTATTTAATTAACTTCCCGGGGTGAAGAAACCCTTTTTGAGAACTCAGAGTGAGTAAATTGGCCATTTTCATGCACTTTTAACCATTCCATAAATCTTGTGTTTTGGGCCCCTGGAAGCATGAAAATCACTTTAAAAATGCTAATTTTAGCTCTAACACTGATGATCCACCTACAAATGTGAACTGACGTTCAAAAATAAAACATTTGAAAACGGACCATTTTCCACATTTCTGAAGCATGACGTAATGGGGGGGGGTTATCTCTTTTGTCGAAAATCAGCCGTTTTTGCTCGAACATTAAATGCCTCCAAATGGTATTTAATTAACTTCCCGAGCCCCTGGAAGCATGAAAATCGCTTTAAACATGCTAATTTTAGCTCTAACACTGATGATCCACCTACAAATGTGAACTGACGTTCAAAAATAAAACATTTGAAAACGGACCATTTTCCACATTTCTGAAGCATGACGTAATGGGGGGGTGTTATCTCTTTTGTCGAAAATCAGCCGTTTTTGCTCGAACATTAAATGCCTCCAAATGGTATTTAATTAACTTCCCGGGGTGAAGAAACCCTTTTTGAGAACTCAGAGTGAGTAAATTGGCCATTTTCATGCACTTTTAACCATTCCATAAATCTTGTGTTTTGGGCCCCTGGAAGCATGAAAATCACTTTAAACATGCTAATTTTAGCTCTAACACTGATGATCCACCTACAAATGTGAACTGACGTTCAAAAATAAAACATTTGAAAACGGACCATTTTCCACATTTCTGAAGCATGACGTAATGGGGGGGTGTTATCTCTTTTGTCGAAAATCAGCCGTTTTTGCTCGAACATTAAATGCCTCCAAATGGTATTTATTTCACTTCCCGAGCCCCTGGAAGCATGAAAATCACTTTAAACATGCTAATTTTAGCTCTAACACTGATGATCCACCTACAAATGTGAACTGACGTTCAAAAATGAAACATTTGAAAACGGACCATTTTCCACATTTCTGAAGCATGACGTAATGGGGGGGTGTTATCTCTTTTGTCGAAAATCAGCCGTTTTTGCTCGAACATTAAATGCCTCCAAATGGTATTTAATTAACTTCCCGAGCCCCTGGAAGCATGAAAATCACTTTAAACATGCTAATTTTAGCTCTAACACTGATGATCCACCTACAAATGTGAACTGACGTTCAAAAATAAAACATTTGAAAACGGACCATTTTCCACATTTCTGAAGCATGACGTAATGGGGGGGTGTTATCTCTTTTGTCGAAAATCAGCCGCTTTTGCTTGAACATTAAATGCCTCCAAATGGTATTTAATTAACTTCCCGGGGTGAAGAAACCCTTTTTGAGAACTCAGAGTGAGTAAATTGGCCATTTTCATGCACTTTTAACCATTCCATAAATCTTGTGTTTTGGGCCCCTGGAAGCATGAAAATCACTTTAAACATGCTAATTTTAGCTCTAACACTGATGATCCACCTACAAATGTGAACTGACGTTCAAAAATAAAACATTTGAAAACGGACCATTTTCCACATTTCTGAAGCATGACGTAATGGGGGGGTGTTATCTCTTTTGTCGAAAATCAGCCGTTTTTGCTCGAACATTAAATGCCTCCAAATGGTATTTAATTAACTTCCCGGGGTGAAGAAACCCTTTTTGAGAACTCAGAGTGAGTAAATTGGCCATTTTCATGCACTTTTAACCATTCCATAAATCTTGTGTTTTGGGCCCCTGGAAGCATGAAAATCACTTTAAACATGCTAATTTTAGCTCTAACACTGATGATCCACCTACAAATGTGAACTGACGTTCAAAAATAAAACATTTGAAAACGGACCATTTTCCACATTTCTGAAGCATGACGTAATGGGGGGGTGTTATCTCTTTTGTCGAAAATCAGCCGTTTTTGCTCGAACATTAAATGCCTCCAAATGGTATTTAATTAACTTCCCGAGCCCCTGGAAGCATGAAAATCACTTTAAACATGCTAATTTTAGCTCTAACACTGATGATCCACCTACAAATGTGAACTGACGTTCAAAAATAAAACATTTGAAAACGGACCATTTTCCACATTTCTGAAGCATGACGTAATGGGGGGGTGTTATCTCTTTTGTCGAAAATCAGCCGTTTTTGCTCGAACATTAAATGCCTCCAAATGGTATTTAATTAACTTCCCGGGGTGAAGAAACCCTTTTTGAGAACTCAGAGTGAGTAAATTGGCCATTTTCATGCACTTTTAACCATTCCATAAATCTTGTGTTTTGGGCCCCTGGAAGCATGAAAATCACTTTAAACATGCTAATTTTAGCTCTAACACTGATGATCCACCTACAAATGTGAACTGACGTTCAAAAATAAAACATTTGAAAACGGACCATTTTCCACATTTCTGAAGCATGACGTAATGGGGGGGTGTTATCTCTTTTGTCGAAAATCAGCCATTTTTGCTCGAACATTAAATGCCTCCAAATGGTATTTATTTCACTTCCCGAGCCCCTGGAAGCATGAAAATCACTTTAAACATGCTAATTTTGGCCCTAACACTGATGATCCACCTACAAATGTGAACTGACGTTCAAAAATAAAACATTTGAAAACGGACCATTTTCCACATTTCTGAAGCATGACGTAATGGGGGGGTGTTATCTCTTTTGTCGAAAATCAGCCGTTTTTGCTCGAACATTAAATGCCTCCAAATGGTATTTAATTAACTTCCCGAGCCCCTGGAAGCATGAAAATCACTTTAAACATGCTAATTTTAGCTCTAACACTGATGATCCACCTACAAATGTGAACTGACGTTCAAAAATAAAACATTTGAAAACGGACCATTTTCCACATTTCTGAAGCATGACGTAATGGGGGGGTGTTATCTCTTTTGTCGAAAATCAGCCGTTTTTGCTTGAACATTAAATGCCTCCAAATGGTATTTAATTAACTTCCCGGGGTGAAGAAACACTTTTTGAGAACTCAGAGTGAGTAAATTGGCCATTTTCATGCACTTTTAACCATTCCATAAAACTTGTGTTTTGGGCCCCTGGAAGCATGAAAATCACTTTAAACATGCTAATTTTAGCTCTAACACTGATGATCCACCTACAAATGTGAACTGACGTTCAAAAATAAAACATTTGAAAACGGACCATTTTCCACATTTCTGAAGCATGACGTAATGGGGGGGTGTTATCTCTTTTGTCGAAAATCAGCTGTTTTTGCTCGAACATTAAATGCCTCCAAATGGTATTTAATTAACTTCCCGGGGTGAAGAAACCCTTTTTGAGAACTCAGAGTGAGTAAATTGGCCATTTTCATGCACTTTTAACCATTCCATAAATCTTGTGTTTTGGGCCCCTGGAAGCATGAAAATCACTTTAAACATGCTAATTTTAGCTCTAACACTGATGATCCACCTACAAATGTGAACTGACGTTCAAAAATAAAACATTTGAAAACGGACCATTTTCCACATTTCTGAAGCATGACGTAATGGGGGGGTGTTATCTCTTTTGTCGAAAATCAGCCGTTTTTGCTCGAACATTAAATGACTCCAAATGGTATTTAATTAACTTCCCGAGCCCCTGGAAGCATGAAAATCACTTTAAACATGCTAATTTTAGCTCTAACACTGATGATCCACCTACAAATGTGAACTGACGTTCAAAAATAAAACATTTGAAAACTGACCATTTTCCACATTTCTGAAGCATGACGTAATGGGGGGGTGTTATCTCTTTTGTCGTAAATCAGCCGTTTTTGCTCGAACATTAAATGCCTCCAAATGGTATTTATTTCACTTCCCGAGCCCCTGGAAGCATGAAAATCACTTTAAACATGCTAATTTTAGCTCTAACACTGATGATCCACCTACAAATGTGAACTGACGTTCAAAAATGAAACATTTGAAAACGGACCATTTTCCACATTTCTGAAGCATGACGTAATGGGGGGGTGTTATCTCTTTTGTCGAAAATCAGCCGTTTTTGCTCGAACATTAAATGCCTCCAAATGGTATTTAATTAACTTCCCGAGCCCCTGGAAGCATGAAAATCACTTTAAACATGCTAATTTTAGCTCTAACACTGATGATCCACCTACAAATGTGAACTGACGTTCAAAAATAAAACATTTGAAAACGGACCATTTTCCACATTTCTGAAGCATGACATAATGGGGGGGTGTTATCTCTTTTGTCGAAAATCAGCCGCTTTTGCTTGAACATTAAATGCCTCCAAATGGTATTTAATTAACTTCCCGGGGTGAAGAAACCCTTTTTGAGAACTCAGAGTGAGTAAATTGGCCATTTTCATGCACTTTTAACCATTCCATAAATCTTGTGTTTTGGGCCCCTGGAAGCATGAAAATCACTTTAAACATGCTAATTTTAGCTCTAACACTGATGATCCACCTACAAATGTGAACTGACGTTCAAAAATAAAACATTTGAAAACGGACCATTTTCCACATTTCTGAAGCATGACGTAATGGGGGGGTGTTATCTCTTTTGTCGAAAATCAGCCGTTTTTGCTCGAACATTAAATGCCTCCAAATGGTATTTAATTAACTTCCCGGGGTGAAGAAACCCTTTTTGAGAACTCAGAGTGAGTAAATTGGCCATTTTCATGCACTTTTAACCATTCCATAAATCTTGTGTTTTGGGCCCCTGGAAGCATGAAAATCACTTTAAACATGCTAATTTTAGCTCTAACACTGATGATCCACCTACAAATGTGAACTGACGTTCAAAAATAAAACATTTGAAAACGGACCATTTTCCACATTTCTGAAGCATGACGTAATGGGGGGGTGTTATCTCTTTTGTCGAAAATCAGCCGTTTTTGCTCGAACATTAAATGCCTCCAAATGGTATTTAATTAACTTCCCGAGCCCCTGGAAGCATGAAAATCACTTTAAACATGCTAATTTTAGCTCTAACACTGATGATCCACCTACAAATGTGAACTGACGTTCAAAAATAAAACATTTGAAAACGGACCATTTTCCACATTTCTGAAGCATGACGTAATGGGGGGGTGTTATCTCTTTTGTCGAAAATCAGCCGTTTTTGCTCGAACATTAAATGCCTCCAAATGGTATTTAATTAACTTCCCGGGGTGAAGAAACCCTTTTTGAGAACTCAGAGTGAGTAAATTGGCCATTTTCATGCACTTTTAACCATTCCATAAATCTTGTGTTTTGGGCCCCTGGAAGCATGAAAATCACTTTAAACATGCTAATTTTAGCTCTAACACTGATGATCCACCTACAAATGTGAACTGACGTTCAAAAATAAAACATTTGAAAACGGACCATTTTCCACATTTCTGAAGCATGACGTAATGGGGGGGTGTTATCTCTTTTGTCGAAAATCAGCCATTTTTGCTCGAACATTAAATGCCTCCAAATGGTATTTATTTCACTTCCCGAGCCCCTGGAAGCATGAAAATCACTTTAAACATGCTAATTTTGGCCCTAACACTGATGATCCACCTACAAATGTGAACTGACGTTCAAAAATAAAACATTTGAAAACGGACCATTTTCCACATTTCTGAAGCATGACGTAATGGGGGGGTGTTATCTCTTTTGTCGAAAATCAGCCGTTTTTGCTCGAACATTAAATGCCTCCAAATGGTATTTAATTAACTTCCCGAGCCCCTGGAAGCATGAAAATCACTTTAAACATGCTAATTTTAGCTCTAACACTGATGATCCACCTACAAATGTGAACTGACGTTCAAAAATAAAACATTTGAAAACGGACCATTTTCCACATTTCTGAAGCATGACGTAATGGGGGGGTGTTATCTCTTTTGTCGAAAATCAGCCGTTTTTGCTTGAACATTAAATGCCTCCAAATGGTATTTAATTAACTTCCCGGGGTGAAGAAACCCTTTTTGAGAACTCAGAGTGAGTAAATTGGCCATTTTCATGCACTTTTAACCATTCCATAAATCTTGTGTTTTGGGCCCCTGGAAGCATGAAAATCACTTTAAACATGCTAATTTTAGCTCTAACACTGATGATCCACCTACAAATGTGAACTGACGTTCAAAAATAAAACATTTGAAAACGGACCATTTTCCACATTTCTGAAGCATGACGTAATGGGGGGGTGTTATCTCTTTTGTCGAAAATCAGCTGTTTTTGCTCGAACATTAAATGCCTCCAAATGGTATTTAATTAACTTCCCGGGGTGAAGAAACCCTTTTTGAGAACTCAGAGTGAGTAAATTGGCCATTTTCATGCACTTTTAACCATTCCATAAACCTTGTGTTTTGGGCCCCTGGAAGCATGAAAATCACTTTAAACATGCTAATTTTAGCTCTAACACTGATGATCCACCTACAAATGTGAACTGATGTTCAAAAATAAAACATTTGAAAACGGACCATTTTCCACATTTCTGAAGCATGACGTAATGGGGGGGTGTTATCTCTTTTGTCGAAAATCAGCCGTTTTTGCTCGAACATTAAATGCCTCCAAATGGTATTTAATTAACTTCCCGGGGTGAAGAAACCCTTTTTGAGAACTCAGAGTGAGTAAATTGGCCATTTTCATGCACTTTTAACCATACCATAAATCTTGTGTTTTGGGCCCCTGGAAGCATGAAAATCACTTTAAACATGCTAATTTTAGCTCTAACACTGATGATCCACCTACAAATGTGAACTGACGTTCAAAAATAAAACATTTGAAAACGGACCATTTTCCACATTTCTGAAGCATGACGTAATGGGGGGGTGTTATCTCTTTTGTCGAAAATCAGCCGTTTTTGCTCGAACATTAAATGCCTCCAAATGGTATTTAATTAACTTCCCGAGCCCCTGGAAGCATGAAAATCACTTTAAACATGCTAATTTTAGCTCTAACACTGATGATCCACCTACAAATGTGAACTGACGTTCAAAAATAAAACATTTGAAAACGGACCATTTTCCACATTTCTGAAGCATGACGTAATGGGGGGGTGTTATCTCTTTTGTCGAAAATCAGCCGTTTTTGCTCGAACATTAAATGCCTCCAAATGGTATTTAATTAACTTCCCGGGGTGAAGAAACCCTTTTTGAGAACTCAGAGTGAGTAAATTGGCCATTTTCATGCACTTTTAACCATTCCATAAATCTTGTGTTTTGGGCCCCTGGAAGCATGAAAATCACTTTAAACATGCTAATTTTAGCTCTAACACTGATGATCCACCTACAAATGTGAACTGACGTTCAAAAATAAAACATTTGAAAACGGACCATTTTCCACATTTCTGAAGCATGACGTAATGGGGGGGTGTTATCTCTTTTGTCGAAAATCAGCCGTTTTTGCTCGAACATTAAATGCCTCCAAATGGTATTTATTTCACTTCCCGAGCCCCTGGAAGCATGAAAATCACTTTAAACATGCTAATTTTAGCTCTAACACTGATGATCCACCTACAAATGTGAACTGACGTTCAAAAATAAAACATTTGAAAACGGACCATTTTCCACATTTCTGAAGCATGACGTAATGGGGGGGTGTTATCTCTTTTGTCGAAAATCAGACGTTTTTGCTCGAACATTAAATGCCTCCAAATGGTATTTAATTAACTTCCCGAGCCCCTGGAAGCATGAAAATCACTTTAAACATGTTCATTTTAGCTCTAACACTGATGATCCACCTACAAATGTGAACTGACGTTCAAAAATAAAACATTTGAAAACGGACCATTTTCCATATTTCTGAAGCATGACGTAATGGGGGGGTGTTATCTCTTTTGTCGAAAATCAGCCGCTTTTGCTTGAACATTAAATGCCTCCAAATGGTATTTAATTAACTTCCCGGGGTGAAGAAACCCTTTTTGAGAACTCAGAGTGAGTAAATTGGCCATTTTCATGCACTTTTAACCATTCCATAAATCTTGTGTTTTAGGCCCCTGGAAGCATGAAAATCACTTTAAACATGCTAATTTTAGCTCTAACACTGATGATCCACCTACAAATGTGAACTGACGTTCAAAAATAAAACATTTGAAAACGGACCATTTTCCACATTTCTGAAGCACGACGTAATGGGGGGGTGTTATCTCTTTTGTCGAAAATCAGCCGTTTTTGCTCGAACATTAAATGCCTCCAAATGGTATTTAATTAACTTCCCGGGGTGAAGAAACCCTTTTTGAGAACTCAGAGTGAGTAAATTGGCCATTTTCATGCACTTTTAACCATTCCATAAATCTTGTGTTTTGGGCCCCTGGAAGCATGAAAATCACTTTAAACATGCTAATTTTAGCTCTAACACTGATGATCTACCTACAAATGTGAACTGACGTTCAAAAATAAAACATTTGAAAACGGACCATTTTCCACATTTCTGAAGCATGACGTAATGGGGGGGTGTTATCTCTTTTGTCGAAAATCAGCCGTTTTTGCTCGAACATTAAATGCCTCCAAATGGTATTTAATTAACTTCCCGAGCCCCTGGAAGCATGAAAATCACTTTAAACATGCTAATTTTAGCTCTAACACTGATGATCCACCTACAAATGTGAACTGACGTTCAAAAATAAAACATTTGAAAACGGACCATTTTCCACATTTCTGAAGCATGACGTAATGGGGGGGGTGTTATCTCTTTTGTCGAAAATCAGCCGTTTTTGCTCGAACATTAAATGCCTCCAAATGGTATTTAATTAACTTCCCGGGGTGAAGAAACCCTTTTTGAGAACTCAGAGTGAGTAAATTGGCCATTTTCATGCACTTTTAACCATTCCATAAATCTTGTGTTTTGGGCCCCTGGAAGCATGAAAATCACTTTAAACATGCTAATTTTAGCTCTAACACTGATGACCCACCTACAAATGTGAACTGACGTTCAAAAATAAAACATTTGAAAACGGACCATTTTCCACATTTCTGAAGCATGACGTAATGGGGGGGTGTTATCTCTTTTGTCGAAAATCAGCCGTTTTTGCTCGAACATTAAATGCCTCCAAATGGTATTTAATTAACTTCCCGAGCCCCTGGAAGCATGAAAATCACTTTAAACATGCTAATTTTAGCTCTAACACTGATGATCCACCTACAAATGTGAACTGACGTTCAAAAATAAAACATTTGAAAACGGACCATTTTCCACATTTCTGAAGCATGACGTAATGGGGGGGTGTTATCTCTTTTGTCGAAAATCAGCCGTTTTTGCTCGAACATTAAATGCCTCCAAATGGTATTTAATTAACTTCCCGAGCCCCTGGAAGCATGAAAATCACTTTAAACATGCTAATTTTAGCTCTAACACTGATGATCCACCTACAAATGTGAACTGACGTTCAAAAATAAAACATTTGAAAACGGACCATTTTCCACATTTCTGAAGCATGACGTAATGGGGGGGTTTTATCTCTTTTGTCGAAAATCAGCCGTTTTTGCTCGAACATTAAATGCCTCCAAATGGTATTTAATTAACTTCCCGAGCCCCTGGAAGCATGAAAATCACTTTAAACAGGCTAATTTTAGCTCTAACACTGATGATCCACCTACAAATGTGAACTGACGTTCAAAAATAAAACATTTGAAAACGGACCATTTTCCACATTTCTGAAGCATGACGTAATGGGGGGGTGTTATCTCTTTTGTCGAAAATCAGCCGTTTTTGCTCGAACATTAAATGCCTCCAAATGGTATTTAATTAACTTCCCGAGCCCCTGGAAGCATGAAAATCACTTTAAACATGCTAATTTTAGCTCTAACACTGATGATCCACCTACAAATGTGAACTGACGTTCAAAAATAAAACATTTGAAAACAGACCATTTTCCACATTTCTGAAGCATGACGTAATGGGGGGGTGTTATCTCTTTTGTCGTAAATCAGCCGTTTTTGCTCGAACATTAAATGCCTCCAAATGGTATTTAATTAACTTCCCGGGGTGAAGAAACCCTTTTTGAGAACTCAGAGTGAGTAAATTGGCCATTTTCATGCACTTTTAACCATTCCATAAATCTTGTGTTTTGGGCCCCTGGAAGCATGAAAATCACTTTAAAAATGCTAATTTTAGCTCTAACACTGATGATCCACCTACAAATGTGAACTGACGTTCAAAAATAAAACATTTGAAAACGGACCATTTTCCACATTTCTGAAGCATGACGTAATGGGGGGGTGTTATCTCTTTTGTCGAAAATCAGCCGTTTTTGCTCGAACATTAAATGCCTCCAAATGGTATTTAATTAACTTCCCGAGCCCCTGGAAGCATGAAAATCACTTTAAACATGCTAATTTTAGCTCTAACACTGATGATCCACCTACAAATGTGAACTGACGTTCAAAAATAAAACATTTGAAAACGGACCATTTTCCACATTTCTGAAGCATGACGTAATGGGGGGGTGTTATCTCTTTTGTCGAAAATCAGCCGTTTTTGCTCGAACATTAAATGCCTCCAAATGGTATTTAATTAACTTCCCGGGGTGAAGAAACCCTTTTTGAGAACTCAGAGTGAGTAAATTGGCCATTTTCATGCACTTTTAACCATTCCATAAATCTTGTGTTTTGGGCCCCTGGAAGCATGAAAATCACTTTAAACATGCTAATTTTAGCTCTAACACTGATGATCCACCTACAAATGTGAACTGACGTTCAAAAATAAAACATTTGAAAACGGACCATTTTCCACATTTCTGAAGCATGACGTAATGGGGGGGTGTTATCTCTTTTGTCGAAAATCAGCCGTTTTTGCTCGAACATTAAATGCCTCCAAATGGTATTTATTTCACTTCCCGAGCCCCTGGAAGCATGAAAATCACTTTAAACATGCTAATTTTAGCTCTAACACTGATGATCCACCTACAAATGTGAACTGACGTTCAAAAATGAAACATTTGAAAACGGACCATTTTCCACATTTCTGAAGCATGACGTAATGGGGGGGTGTTATCTCTTTTGTCGAAAATCAGCCGTTTTTGCTCGAACATTAAATGCCTCCAAATGGTATTTAATTAACTTCCCGAGCCCCTGGAAGCATGAAAATCACTTTAAACATGCTAATTTTAGCTCTAACACTGATGATCCACCTACAAATGTGAACTGACGTTCAAAAATAAAACATTTGAAAACGGACCATTTTCCACATTTCTGAAGCATGACGTAATGGGGGGGTGTTATCTCTTTTGTCGAAAATCAGCCGCTTTTGCTTGAACATTAAATGCCTCCAAATGGTATTTAATTAACTTCCCGGGGTGAAGAAACCCTTTTTGAGAACTCAGAGTGAGTAAATTGGCCATTTTCATGCACTTTTAACCATTCCATAAATCTTGTGTTTTGGGCCCCTGGAAGCATGAAAATCACTTTAAACATGCTAATTTTAGCTCTAACACTGATGATCCACCTACAAATGTGAACTGACGTTCAAAAATAAAACATTTGAAAACGGACCATTTTCCACATTTCTGAAGCATGACGTAATGGGGGGGTGTTATCTCTTTTGTCGAAAATCAGCCATTTTTGCTCGAACATTAAATGCCTCCAAATGGTATTTAATTAACTTCCCGGGGTGAAGAAACCCTTTTTGAGAACTCAGAGTGAGTAAATTGGCCATTTTCATGCACTTTTAACCATTCCATAAATCTTTGTTTTGGGCCCCTGGAAGCATGAAAATCACTTTAAACATGCTAATTTTAGCTCTAACACTGATGATCCACCTACAAATGTGAACTGACGTTCAAAAATAAAACATTTGAAAACGGACCATTTTCCACATTTCTGAAGCATGACGTAATGGGGGGGTGTTATCTCTTTTGTCGAAAATCAGCCGTTTTTGCTCGAACATTAAATGCCTCCAAATGGTATTTAATTAACTTCCCGAGCCCCTGGAAGCATGAAAATCACTTTAAACAGGCTAATTTTAGCTCTAACACTGATGATCCACCTACAAATGTGAACTGACGTTCAAAAATAAAACATTTGAAAACGGACCATTTTCCACATTTCTGAAGCATGACGTAATGGGGGGGTGTTATCTCTTTTGTCGAAAATCAGCCGTTTTTGCTCGAACATTAAATGCCTCCAAATGGTATTTAATTAACTTCCCGAGCCCCTGGAAGCATGAAAATCACTTTAAACATGCTAATTTTAGCTCTAACACTGATGATCCACCTACAAATGTGAACTGACGTTCAAAAATAAAACATTTGAAAACAGACCATTTTCCACATTTCTGAAGCATGACGTAATGGGGGGGTGTTATCTCTTTTGTCGAAAATCAGCCGTTTTTGCTCGAACATTAAATGCCTCCAAATGGTATTTAATTAACTTCCCGGGGTGAAGAAACCCTTTTTGAGAACTCAGAGTGAGTAAATTGGCCATTTTCATGCACTTTTAACCATTCCATAAATCTTGTGTTTTGGGCCCCTGGAAGCATGAAAATCACTTTAAAAATGCTAATTTTAGCTCTAACACTGATGATCCACCTACAAATGTGAACTGACGTTCAAAAATAAAACATTTGAAAACGGACCATTTTCCACATTTCTGAAGCATGACGTAATGGGGGGGTGTTATCTCTTTTGTCGAAAATCAGCCGTTTTTGCTCGAACATTAAATGCCTCCAAATGGTATTTAATTAACTTCCCGAGCCCCTGGAAGCATGAAAATCACTTTAAACATGCTAATTTTAGCTCTAACACTGATGATCCACCTACAAATGTGAACTGACGTTCAAAAATAAAACATTTGAAAACGGACCATTTTCCACATTTCTGAAGCATGACGTAATGGGGGGGTGTTATCTCTTTTGTCGAAAATCAGCCGTTTTTGCTCGAACATTAAATGCCTCCAAATGGTATTTAATTAACTTCCCGGGGTGAAGAAACCCTTTTTGAGAACTCAGAGTGAGTAAATTGGCCATTTTCATGCACTTTTAACCATTCCATAAATCTTGTGTTTTGGGCCCCTGGAAGCATGAAAATCACTTTAAACATGCTAATTTTAGCTCTAACACTGATGATCCACCTACAAATGTGAACTGACGTTCAAAAATAAAACATTTGAAAACGGACCATTTTCCACATTTCTGAAGCATGACGTAATGGGGGGGTGTTATCTCTTTTGTCGAAAATCAGCCGTTTTTGCTCGAACATTAAATGCCTCCAAATGGTATTTATTTCACTTCCCGAGCCCCTGGAAGCATGAAAATCACTTTAAACATGCTAATTTTAGCTCTAACACTGATGATCCACCTACAAATGTGAACTGACGTTCAAAAATGAAACATTTGAAAACGGACCATTTTCCACATTTCTGAAGCATGACGTAATGGGGGGGTGTTATCTCTTTTGTCGAAAATCAGCCGTTTTTGCTCGAACATTAAATGCCTCCAAATGGTATTTAATTAACTTCCCGAGCCCCTGGAAGCATGAAAATCACTTTAAACATGCTAATTTTAGCTCTAACACTGATGATCCACCTACAAATGTGAACTGACGTTCAAAAATAAAACATTTGAAAACGGACCATTTTCCACATTTCTGAAGCATGACGTAATGGGGGGGTGTTATCTCTTTTGTCGAAAATCAGCCGCTTTTGCTTGAACATTAAATGCCTCCAAATGGTATTTAATTAACTTCCCGGGGTGAAGAAACCCTTTTTGAGAACTCAGAGTGAGTAAATTGGCCATTTTCATGCACTTTTAACCATTCCATAAATCTTGTGTTTTGGGCCCCTGGAAGCATGAAAATCACTTTAAACATGCTAATTTTAGCTCTAACACTGATGATCCACCTACAAATGTGAACTGACGTTCAAAAATAAAACATTTGAAAACGGACCATTTTCCACATTTCTGAAGCATGACGTAATGGGGGGGTGTTATCTCTTTTGTCGAAAATCAGCCGTTTTTGCTCGAACATTAAATGCCTCCAAATGGTATTTAATTAACTTCCCGGGGTGAAGAAACCCTTTTTGAGAACTCAGAGTGAGTAAATTGGCCATTTTCATGCACTTTTAACCATTCCATAAATCTTTGTTTTGGGCCCCTGGAAGCATGAAAATCACTTTAAACATGCTAATTTTAGCTCTAACACTGATGATCCACCTACAAATGTGAACTGACGTTCAAAAATAAAACATTTGAAAACGGACCATTTTCCACATTTCTGAAGCATGACGTAATGGGGGGGTGTTATCTCTTCTGTCGAAAATCAGCCGTTTTTGCTCGAACATTAAATGCCTCCAAATGGTATTTAATTAACTTCCCGAGCCCCTGGAAGCATGAAAATCACTTTAAACATGCTAATTTTAGCTCTAACACTGATGATCCACCTACAAATGTGAACTGACGTTCAAAAATAAAACATTTGAAAACGGACCATTTTCCACATTTCTGAAGCATGACGTAATGGGGGGGTGTTATCTCTTTTGTCGAAAATCAGCCGTTTTTGCTCGAACATTAAATGCCTCCAAATGGTATTTAATTAACTTCCCGGGGTGAAGAAACCCTTTTTGAGAACTCAGAGTGAGTAAATTGGCCATTTTCATGCACTTTTAACCATTCCATAAATCTTGTGTTTTGGGCCCCTGGAAGCATGAAAATCACTTTAAACATGCTAATTTTAGCTCTAACACTGATGATCCACCTACAAATGTGAACTGACGTTCAAAAATAAAACATTTGAAAACGGACCATTTTCCACATTTCTGAAGCATGACGTAATGGGGGGGTGTTATCTCTTTTGTCGAAAATCAGCCGTTTTTGCTCGAACATTAAATGCCTCCAAATGGTATTTATTTCACTTCCCGAGCCCCTGGAAGCATGAAAATCACTTTAAACATGCTAATTTTAGCCCTAACACTGATGATCCACCTACAAATGTGAACTGACGTTCAAAAATAAAACATTTGAAAACGGACCATTTTCCACATTTCTGAAGCATGACGTAATGGGGGGGTGTTATCTCTTTTGTCGAAAATCAGCCGTTTTTGCTCGAACATTAAATGCCTCCAAATGGTATTTAATTAACTTCCCGAGCCCCTGGAAGCATGAAAATCACTTTAAACATGCTAATTTTAGCTCTAACACTGATGATCCACCTACAAATGTGAACTGACGTTCAAAAATAAAACATTTGAAAACGGACCATTTTCCACATTTCTGAAGCATGACGTAATGGGGGGGTGTTATCTCTTTTGTCGAAAATCAGCCGTTTTTGCTTGAACATTAAATGCCTCCAAATGGTATTTAATTAACTTCCCGGGGTGAAGAAACCCTTTTTGAGAACTCAGAGTGAGTAAATTGGCCATTTTCATGCACTTTTAACCATTCCATAAATCTTGTGTTTTGGGCCCCTGGAAGCATGAAAATCACTTTAAACATGCTAATTTTAGCTCTAACACTGATGATCCACCTACAAATGTGAACTGACGTTCAAAAATAAAACATTTGAAAACGGACCATTTTCCACATTTCTGAAGCATGACGTAATGGGGGGGTGTTATCTCTTTTGTCGAAAATCAGCTGTTTTTGCTCGAACATTAAATGCCTCCAAATGGTATTTAATTAACTTCCCGGGGTGAAGAAACCCTTTTTGAGAACTCAGAGTGAGTAAATTGGCCATTTTCATGCACTTTTAACCATTCCATAAATCTTGTGTTTTGGGCCCCTGGAAGCATGAAAATCACTTTAAACATGCTAATTTTAGCTCTAACACTGATGATCCACCTACAAATGTGAACTGACGTTCAAAAATAAAACATTTGAAAACGGACCATTTTCCACATTTCTGAAGCATGACGTAATGGGGGGGTGTTATCTCTTTTGTCGAAAATCAGCCGTTTTTGCTCGAACATTAAATGCCTCCAAATGGTATTTAATTAACTTCCTGAGCCCCTGGAAGCATGAAAATCACTTTAAACATGCTAATTTTAGCTTTAACACTGATGATCCACCTACAAATGTGAACTGACGTTCAAAAATAAAACATTTGAAAACGGACCATTTTCCACATTTCTGAAGCATGACGTAATGGGGGGGTGTTATCTCTTTTGTCGAAAATCAGCCGTTTTTGCTCGAACATTAAATGCCTCCAAATGGTATTTATTTCACTTCCCGGGGTGAAGAAACCCTTTTTGAGAACTCAGAGTGAGTAAATTGGCCATTTTCATGCACTTTTAACCATTCCATTAATCTTGTGTTTTGGGCCCCTGGAAGCATGAAAATCACTTTAAACATGCTAATTTTAGCTCTAACACTGATGATCCACCTACAAATGTGAACTGACGTTCAAAAATAAAACATTTGAAAACGGACCATTTTCCACATTTCTGAAGCATGACGTAATGGGGGGGTGTTATCTCTTTTGTCGAAAATCAGCTGTTTTTGCTCGAACATTAAATGCCTCCAAATGGTATTTAATTAACTTCCCGAGCCCCTGGAAGCATGAAAATCACTTTAAACATGCTAATTTTAGCTCTAACACTGATGATCCACCTACAAATGTGAACTGACGTTCAAAAATAAAACATTTGAAAACGGACCATTTTCCACATTTCTGAAGCATGACGTAATGGGGGGGTGTTATCTCTTTTGTCGAAAATCAGCCGTTTTTGCTCGAACATTAAATGCCTCCAAATGGTATTTAATTAACTTCCCGAGCCCCTGGAAGCATGAAAATCACTTTAAACATGCTAATTTTAGCTCTAACACTGATGATCCACCTACAAATGTGAACTGACGTTCAAAAATAAAACATTTGAAAACGGACCATTTTCCACATTTCTGAAGCATGACGTAATGGGGGGGTGTTATCTCTTTTGTCGAAAATCAGCCGTTTTTGCTCGAACATTAAATGCCTCCAAATGGTATTTAATTAACTTCCCGAGCCCCTGGAAGCATGAAAATCACTTTAAACATGCTAATTTTAGCTCTAACACTGATGATCCACCTACAAATGTGAACTGACGTTCAAAAATAAAACATTTGAAAACGGACCATTTTCCACATTTCTGAAGCATGACGTAATGGGGGGGTGTTATCTCTTTTGTCGAAAATCAGCCGTTTTTGCTCGAACATTAAATGCCTCCAAATGGTATTTATTTCACTTCCCGGGGTGAAGAAACCCTTTTTGAGAACTCAGAGTGAGTAAATTGGCCATTTTCATGCACTTTTAACCATTCCATTAATCTTGTGTTTTGGGCCCCTGGAAGCATGAAAATCACTTTAAACATGCTAATTTTAGCTCTAACACTGATGATCCACCTACAAATGTGAACTGACGTTCAAAAATAAAACATTTGAAAACGGACCATTTTCCACATTTCTGAAGCATGACGTAATGGGGGGGTGTTATCTCTTTTGTCGAAAATCAGCCGTTTTTGCTCGAACATTAAATGCCTCCAAATGGTATTTAATTAACTTCCCGAGCCCCTGGAAGCATGAAAATCACTTTAAACATGCTAATTTTAGCTCTAACACTGATGATCCACCTACAAATGTGAACTGACGTTCAAAAATAAAACATTTGAAAACGGACCATTTTCCACATTTCTGAAGCATGACGTAATGGGGGGGTGTTATCTCTTTTGTCGAAAATCAGCCGTTTTTGCTCGAACATTAAATGCCTCCAAATGGTATTTAATTAACTTCCCGAGCCCCTGGAAGCATGAAAATCACTTTAAACATGCTAATTTTAGCTCTAACACTGATGATCCACCTACAAATGTGAACTGACGTTCAAAAATAAAACATTTGAAAACGGACCATTTTCCACATTTCTGAAGCATGACGTAATGGGGGGGTGTTATCTCTTTTGTCGAAAATCAGCCGTTTTTGCTCGAACATTAAATGCCTCCAAATGGTATTTAATTAACTTCCCGAGCCCCTGGAAGCATGAAAATCACTTTAAACATGCTAATTTTAGCTCTAACACTGATGATCCACCTCCAAATGTGAACTGACGTTCAAAAATAAAACATTTGAAAACGGACCATTTTCCACATTTCTGAAGCATGACGTAATGGGGGGGTGTTATCTCTTTTGTCGAAAATCAGCCGCTTTTGCTTGAACATTAAATGCCTCCAAATGGTATTTAATTAACTTCCCGGGGTGAAGAAACCCTTTTTGAGAACTCAGAGTGAGTAAATTGGCCATTTTCATGCACTTTTAACCATTCCATAAATCTTGTGTTTTGGGCCCCTGGAAGCATGAAAATCACTTTAAACATGCTAATTTTAGCTCTAACACTGATGATCCACCTACAAATGTGAACTGACGTTCAAAAATAAAACATTTGAAAACGGACCATTTTCCACATTTCTGAAGCATGACGTAATGGGGGGGTGTTATCTCTTTTGTCGAAAATCAGCCGTTTTTGCTCGAACATTAAATGCCTCCAAATGGTATTTAATTAACTTCCCGGGGTGAAGAAACCCTTTTTGAGAACTCAGAGTGAGTAAATTGGCCATTTTCATGCACTTTTAACCATTCCATAAATCTTGTGTTTTGGGCCCCTGGAAGCATGAAAATCACTTTAAACATGCTAATTTTAGCTCTAACACTGATGATCCACCTACAAATGTGAACTGACGTTCAAAAATAAAACATTTGAAAACGGACCATTTTCCACATTTCTGAAGCATGACGTAATGGGGGGGTGTTATCTCTTTTGTCGAAAATCAGCCGTTTTTGCTCGAACATTAAATGCCTCCAAATGGTATTTAATTAACTTCCCGAGCCCCTGGAAGCATGAAAATCACTTTAAACATGCTAATTTTAGCTCTAACACTGATGATCCACCTACAAATGTGAACTGACGTTCAAAAATAAAACATTTGAAAACGGACCATTTTCCACATTTCTGAAGCATGACGTAATGGGGGGGTGTTATCTCTTTTGTCGAAAATCAGCCGTTTTTGCCCGAACATTAAATGCCTCCAAATGGTATTTAATTAACTTCCCGGGGTGAAGAAACCCTTTTTGAGAACTCAGAGTGAGTAAATTGGCCATTTTCATGCACTTTTAACCATTCCATAAATCTTGTGTTTTGGGCCCCTGGAAGCATGAAAATCACTTTAAACATGCTAATTTTAGCTCTAACACTGATGATCCACCTACAAATGTGAACTGACGTTCAAAAATAAAACATTTGAAAACGGACCATTTTCCACATTTCTGAAGCATGACGTAATGGGGGGGTGTTATCTCTTTTGTCGAAAATCAGCCGTTTTTGCTCGAACATTAAATGCCTCCAAATGGTATTTATTTCACTTCCCGAGCCCCTGGAAGCATGAAAATCACTTTAAACATGCTAATTTTAGCCCTAACACTGATGATCCACCTACAAATGTGAACTGACGTTCAAAAATAAAACATTTGAAAACGGACCATTTTCCACATTTCTGAAGCATGACGTAATGGGGGGTGTTATCTCTTTTGTCGAAAATCAGCCGTTTTTGCTCGAACATTAAATGCCTCCAAATGGTATTTAATTAACTTCCCGAGCCCCTGGAAGCATGAAAATCACTTTAAACATGCTAATTTTAGCTCTAACACTGATGATCCACCTACAAATGTGAACTGACGTTCAAAAATAAAACATTTGAAAACGGACCATTTTCCACATTTCTGAAGCATGACGTAATGGGGGGGTGTTATCTCTTTTGTCGAAAATCAGCCGTTTTTGCTTGAACATTAAATGCCTCCAAATGGTATTTAATTAACTTCCCGGGGTGAAGAAACCCTTTTTGAGAACTCAGAGTGAGTAAATTGGCCATTTTCATGCACTTTTAACCATTCCATAAATCTTGTGTTTTGGGCCCCTGGAAGCATGAAAATCACTTTAAACATGCTAATTTTAGCTCTAACACTGATGATCCACCTACAAATGTGAACTGACGTTCAAAAATAAAACATTTGAAAACGGACCATTTTCCACATTTCTGAAGCATGACGTAATGGGGGGGTGTTATCTCTTTTGTCGAAAATCAGCTGTTTTTGCTCGAACATTAAATGCCTCCAAATGGTATTTAATTAACTTCCCGGGGTGAAGAAACCCTTTTTGAGAACTCAGAGTGAGTAAATTGGCCATTTTCATCATGCACTTTTAACCATTCCATAAATCTTGTGTTTTGGGCCCTGGAAGCATGAAAATCACTTTAAACATGCTAATTTTAGCTCTAACACTGATGATCCACCTACAAATGTGAACTGACGTTCAAAAATAAAACATTTGAAAACGGACCATTTTCCACATTTCTGAAGCATGACGTAATGGGGGGGTGTTATCTCTTTTGTCGAAAATCAGCCGTTTTTGCTCGAACATTAAATGCCTCCAAATGGTATTTAATTAACTTCCCGAGCCCCTGGAAGCATGAAAATCACTTTAAACATGCTAATTTTAGCTCTAACACTGATGATCCACCTACAAATGTGAACTGACGTTCAAAAATAAAACATTTGAAAACGGACCATTTTCCACATTTCTGAAGCATGACGTAACGGGGGGGTGTTATCTCTTTTGTCGAAAATCAGCCGTTTTTGCTCGAACATTAAATGCCTCCAAATGGTATTTATTTCACTTCCCGGGGTGAAGAAACCCTTTTTGAGAACTCAGAGTGAGTAAATTGGCCATTTTCATGCACTTTTAACCATTCCATTAATCTTGTGTTTTGGGCCCCTGGAAGCATGAAAATCACTTTAAACATGCTAATTTTAGCTCTAACACTGATGATCCACCTACAAATGTGAACTGACGTTCAAAAATAAAACATTTGAAAACGGACCATTTTCCACATTTCTGAAGCATGACGTAATGGGGGGGTGTTATCTCTTTTGTCGAAAATCAGCTGTTTTTGCTCGAACATTAAATGCCTCCAAATGGTATTTAATTAACTTCCCGAGCCCCTGGAAGCATGAAAATCACTTTAAACATGCTAATTTTAGCTCTAACACTGATGATCCACCTACAAATGTGAACTGACGTTCAAAAATAAAACATTTGAAAACGGACCATTTTCCACATTTCTGAAGCATGACGTAATGGGGGGGTGTTATCTCTTTTGTCGAAAATCAGCCGTTTTTGCTCGAACATTAAATGCCTCCAAATGGTATTTAATTAACTTCCCGAGCCCCTGGAAGCATGAAAATCACTTTAAACATGCTAATTTTAGCTCTAACACTGATGATCCACCTACAAATGTGAACTGACGTTCAAAAATAAAACATTTGAAAACGGACCATTTTCCACATTTCTGAAGCATGACGTAATGGGGGGTGTTATCTCTTTTGTCGAAAATCAGCCGTTTTTGCTCGAACATTAAATGCCTCCAAATGGTATTTAATTAACTTCCCGAGCCCCTGGAAGCATGAAAATCACTTTAAACATGCTAATTTTAGCTCTAACACTGATGATCCACCTACAAATGTGAACTGACGTTCAAAAATAAAACATTTGAAAACGGACCATTTTCCACATTTCTGAAGCATGACGTAATGGGGGGGTGTTATCTCTTTTGTCGAAAATCAGCCGTTTTTGCTCGAACATTAAATGCCTCCAAATGGTATTTATTTCACTTCCCGGGGTGAAGAAACCCTTTTTGAGAACTCAGAGTGAGTAAATTGGCCATTTTCATGCACTTTTAACCATTCCATTAATCTTGTGTTTTGGGCCCCTGGAAGCATGAAAATCACTTTAAACATGCTAATTTTAGCTCTAACACTGATGATCCACCTACAAATGTGAACTGACGTTCAAAAATAAAACATTTGAAAACGGACCATTTTCCACATTTCTGAAGCATGACGTAATGGGGGGGTGTTATCTCTTTTGTCGAAAATCAGCCGTTTTTGCTCGAACATTAAATGCCTCCAAATGGTATTTAATTAACTTCCCGAGCCCCTGGAAGCATGAAAATCACTTTAAACATGCTAATTTTAGCTCTAACACTGATGATCCACCTACAAATGTGAACTGACGTTCAAAAATAAAACATTTGAAAACGGACCATTTTCCACATTTCTGAAGCATGACGTAATGGGGGGGTGTTATCTCTTTTGTCGAAAATCAGCCGTTTTTGCTCGAACATTAAATGCCTCCAAATGGTATTTAATTAACTTCCCGAGCCCCTGGAAGCATGAAAATCACTTTAAACATGCTAATTTTAGCTCTAACACTGATGATCCACCTACAAATGTGAACTGACGTTCAAAAATAAAACATTTGAAAACGGACCATTTTCCACATTTCTGAAGCATGACATAATGGGGGGGTGTTATCTCTTTTGTCGAAAATCAGCCGTTTTTGCTCGAACATTAAATGCCTCCAAATGGTATTTAATTAACTTCCCGAGCCCCTGGAAGCATGAAAATCACTTTAAACATGCTAATTTTAGCTCTAACACTGATGATCCACCTACAAATGTGAACTGACGTTCAAAAATAAAACATTTGAAAACGGACCATTTTCCACATTTCTGAAGCATGACGTAATGGGGGGGTGTTATCTCTTTTGTCGAAAATCAGCCGTTTTTGCTCGAACATTAAATGCCTCCAAATGGTATTTATTTCACTTCCCGGGGTGAAGAAACCCTTTTTGAGAACTCAGAGTGAGTAAATTGGCCATTTTCATGCACTTTTAACCATTCCATTAATCTTGTGTTTTGGGCCCCTGGAAGCATGAAAATCACTTTAAACATGCTAATTTTAGCTCTAACACTGATGATCCACCTACAAATGTGAACTGACATTCAAAAATAAAACATTTGAAAATGGACCATTTTCCACATTTCTGAAGCATGACGTAATGGGGGGGTGTTATCTCTTTTGTCGAAAATCAGCCGTTTTTGCTCGAACATTAAATGCCTCCAAATGGTATTTAATTAACTTCCCGAGCCCCTGGAAGCATGAAAATCACTTTAAACATGCTAATTTTAGCTCTAACACTGATGATCCACCTACAAATGTGAACTGACGTTCAAAAATAAAACATTTGAAAACGGACCATTTTCCACATTTCTGAAGCATGACGTAATGGGGGGTGTTATCTCTTTTGTCGAAAATCAGCCGTTTTTGCTCGAACATTAAATGCCTCCAAATGGAATTTAATTAACTTCCCGAGCCCCTGGAAGCATGAAAATCACTTTAAACATGCTAATTTTAGCTCTAACACTGATGATCCACCTACAAATGTGAACTGACGTTCAAAAATAAAACATTTGAAAACGGACCATTTTCCACATTTCTGAAGCATGGCGTAATGGGGGGGTGTTATCTCTTTTGTCGAAAATCAGCCGTTTTTGCTCGAACATTAAATGCCTCCAAATGGTATTTAATTAACTTCCCGGGGTGAAGAAACCCTTTTTGAGAACTCAGAGTGAGTAAATTGGCCATTTTCATGCACTTTTAACCATTCCATAAATCTTGTGTTTTGGGCCCCTGGAAGCATGAACATCACTTTAAACATGCTAATTTTAGCTCTAACACTGATGATCCACCTACAAATGTGAACTGACGTTCAAAAATAAAACATTTGAAAACGGACCATTTTCCACATTTCTGAAGCATGACGTAATGGGGGGGTGTTATCTCTTTTGTCGAAAATCAGCCGTTTTTGCTCGAACATTAAATGCCTCCAAATGGTATTTAATTACCTTCCCGAGCCCCTGGAAGCATGAAAATCACTTTAAACATGCTAATTTTAGCTCTAACACTGATGATCCACCTACAAATGTGAACTGACGTTCAAAAATAAAACATTTGAAAACGGACCATTTTCCACATTTCTGAAGCATGACGTAATGGGGGGGTGTTATCTCTTTTGTCGAAAATCAGCCGTTTTTGCTCGAACATTAAATGCCTCCAAATGGTATTTAATTAACTTCCCGGGGTGAAGAAACCCTTTTTGAGAACTCAGAGTGAGTAAATTGGCCATTTTCATGCACTTTTAACCATTCCATAAATCTTGTGTTTTGGGCCCCTGGAAGCATGAAAATCACTTTAAACATGCTAATTTTAGCTCTAACACTGATGATCCATCTACAAATGTGAACTGACGTTCAAAAATAAAACATTTGAAAACGGACCATTTTCCACATTTCTGAAGCATGACGTAATGGGGGGGTGTTATCTCTTTTGTCGAAAATCAGCCGTTTTTGCTCGAACATTAAATGCCTCCAAATGGTATTTAATTAACTTCCCGAGCCCCTGGAAGCATGAAAATCACTTTAAACATGCTAATTTTAGCTCTAACACTGATGATCCACCTACAAATGTGAACTGACGTTCAAAAATAAAACATTTGAAAACGGACCATTTTCCACATTTCTGAAGCATGACGTAATGGGGGGGTGTTATCTCTTTTGTCGAAAATCAGCCGTTTTTGCTCGAACATTAAATGCCTCCAAATGGTATTTAATTAACTTCCCGAGCCCCTGGAAGCATGAAAATCACTTTAAACATGTTAATTTTAGCTCTAACACTGATGATCCACCTACAAATGTGAACTGACGTTCAAAAATAAAACATTTGAAAACGGACCATTTTCCACATTTCTGAAGCATGACGTAATGGGGGGTGTTATCTCTTTTGTCGAAAATCAGCCGTTTTTGCTCGAACATTAAATGCCTCCAAATGGTATTTAATTAACTTCCCGGGGTGAAGAAACCCTTTTTGAGAACTCAGAGTGAGTAAATTGGCCATTTTCATGCACTTTTAACCATTCCATAAATCTTGTGTTTTGGGCCCCTGGAAGCATGAAAATCACTTTAAACATGCTAATTTTAGCTCTAACACTGATGATCCACCTACAAATGTGAACTGACGTTCAAAAATAAAACATTTGAAAACGGACCATTTTCCACATTTCTGAAGCATGACGTAATGGGGGGGTGTTATCTCTTTTGTCGAAAATCAGCTGTTTTTGCTCGAACATTAAATGCCTCCAAATGGTATTTAATTAACTTCCCGAGCCCCTGGAAGCATGAAAATCACTTTAAACATGCTAATTTTAGCTCTAACACTGATGATCCACCTACAAATGTGAACTGACGTTCAAAAATAAAACATTTGAAAACGGACAATTTTCCACATTTCTGAAGCATGACGTAATGGGGGGGTGTTATCTCTTTTGTCGAAAATCAGCCGTTTTTGCTCGAACATTAAATGCCTCCAAATGGTATTTAATTAACTTCCCGGGGTGAAGAAACCCTTTTTGAGAACTCAGAGTGAGTAAATTGGCCATTTTCATGCACTTTTAACCATTCCATAAATCTTGTGTTTTGGGCCCTGGAAGCATGAACATCACTTTAAACATGCTAATTTTAGCTCTAACACTGATGATCCACCTACAAATGTGAACTGACGTTCAAAAATAAAACATTTCAAAACGGACCATTTTCCACATTTCTGAAGCATGACGTAATGGGGGGGTGTTATCTCTTTTGTCGAAAATCAGCCGTTTTTGCTCGAACATTAAATGCCTCCAAATGGTATTTAATTAACTTCCCGAGGTGAAGAAACCCTTTTTGAGAACTCAGAGTGAGTAAATTGGCCATTTTCATGCACTTTTAACCATTCCATTAATCTTGTGTTTTGGGCCCCTGGAAGCATGAAAATCACTTTAAACATGCTAATTTTAGCTCTAACACTGATGATCCACCTACAAATGTGAACTGACGTTCAAAAATAAAACATTTGAAAACGGACCATTTTCCACATTTCTGAAGCATGACGTAATGGGGGGGGTGTTATCTCTTTTGTCGAAAATCAGCCGTTTTTGCTCGAACATTAAATGCCTCAAAATGGTATTTAATTAACTTCCCGAGCCCCTGGAAGCATGAAAATCACTTTAAACATGCTAATTTTAGCTCTAACACTGATGATCCACCTACAAATGTGAACTGACGTTCAAAAATAAAACATTTGAAAACGGACCATTTTCCACATTTCTGAAGCATGACGTAATGGGGGGGTGTTATCTCTTTTGTCGAAAATCAGCCGTTTTTGCTCGAACATTAAATGCCTCCAAATGGTATTTAATTAACTTCCCGAGCCCCTGGAAGCATGAAAATCACTTTAAACATGCTAATTTTAGCTCTAACACTGATGATCCACCTACAAATGTGAACTGACGTTCAAAAATAAAACATTTGAAAACGGACCATTTTCCACATTTCTGAAGCATGACGTAATGGGGGGGTGTTATCTCTTTTGTCGAAAATCAGCCGTTTTTGCTCGAACATTAAATGCCTCCAAATGGTATTTAATTAACTTCCCGAGCCCCTGGAAGCATGAAAATCACTTTAAACATGCTAATTTTAGCTCTAACACTGATGATCCACCTACAAATGTGAACTGACGTTCAAAAATAAAACATTTGAAAACGGACCATTTTCCACATTTCTGAAGCATGACGTAATGGGGGGGTGTTATCTCTTTTGTCGAAAATCAGCCGTTTTTGCTCGAACATTAAATGCCTCCAAATGGTATTTAATTAACTTCCCGGGGTGAAGAAACCCTTTTTGAGAACTCAGAGTGAGTAAATTGGCCATTTTCATGCACTTTTAACCATTCCATAAATCTTGTGTTTTGGGCCCCTGGAAGCATGAAAATCACTTTAAACATGCTAATTTTAGCTCTAACACTGATGATCCACCTACAAATGTTAACTGACGTTCAAAAATAAAACATTTGAAAACGGACCATTTTCCACATTTCTGAAGCATGACGTAATGGGGGGGTGTTATCTCTTTTGTCGAAAATCAGCCGTTTTTGCTCGAACATTAAATGCCTCCAAATGGTATTTAATTAACTTCCCGGGGTGAAGAAACCCTTTTTGAGAACTCAGAGTGAGTAAATTGGCCATTTTCATGCACTTTTAACCATTCCATAAATCTTGTGTTTTGGGCCCCTGGAAGCATGAAAATCACTTTAAACATGCTAATTTTAGCTCTAACACTGATGATCCACCTACAAATGTGAACTGACGTTCAAAAATAAAACATTTGAAAACGGACCATTTTCCACATTTCTGAAGCATGACGTAATGGGGGGTGTTATCTCTTTTGTCGAAAATCAGCCGTTTTTGCTCGAACATTAAATGCCTCCTAATGGTATTTATTTCACTTCCTGAGCCCCTGGAAGCATGAAAATCACTTTAAACATGCTAATTTTAGCTCTAACACTGATGATCCACCTACAAATGTGAACTGACGTTCAAAAATAAAACATTTGAAAACGGACCATTTTCCACATTTCTGAAGCATGACGTAATGGGGGGGTGTTATCTCTTTTGTCGAAAATCAGCCGTTTTTGCTCGAACATTAAATGCCTCCAAATGGTATTTATTTCACTTCCCGGGGTGAAGAAACCCTTTTTGAGAACTCAGAGTGAGTAAATTGGCCATTTTCATGCACTTTTAACCATTCCATAAATCTTGTGTTTTGGGCCCCTGGAAGCATGAAAATCACTTTAAACATGCTAATTTTAGCTCTAACACTGATGATCCACCTACAAATGTGAACTGACGTTCAAAAATAAAACATTTGAAAACGGACCATTTTCCACATTTCTGAAGCATGACGTAATGGGGGGTGTTATCTCTTTTGTCGAAAATCAGCCGTTTTTGCTCGAACATTAAATGCCTCCAAATGGTATTTAATTAACTTCCCGAGTCCCTGGAAGCATGAAAATCACTTTAAACATGCTAATTTTAGCTCTAACACTGATGATCCACCTACAAATGTGAACTGACGTTCAAAAATAAAACATTTGAAAACGGACCATTTTCCACATTTCTGAAGCATGACGTAATGGGGGGGTGTTATCTCTTTTGTCGAAAATCAGCTGTTTTTGCTCGAACATTAAATGCCTCCAAATGGTATTTAATTAACTTCCCGGGGTGAAGAAACCCTTTTTGAGAACTCAGAGTGAGTAAATTGGCCATTTTCATGCACTTTTAACCATTCCATAAATCTTGTGTTTTGGGCCCCTGGAAGCATGAAAATCACTTTAAACATGCTAATTTTAGCTCTAACACTGATGATCCACCTACAAATGTGAACTGACGTTCAAAAATAAAACATTTGAAAACGGACCATTTTCCACATTTCTGAAGCATGACGTAATGGGGGGGTGTTATCTCTTTTGTCGAAAATCAGCCGTTTTTGCTCGAACATTAAATGCCTCCAAATGGTATTTAATTAACTTCCCCGAGCCCCTGGAAGCATGAAAATCACTTTAAACATGATAATTTTAGCTCTAACACTGATGATCCACCTACAAATGTGAACTGACGTTCAAAAATAAAACATTTGAAAACGGACCATTTTCCACATTTCTGAAGCATGACGTAATGGGGGGGGTGTTATCTCTTTTGTCGAAAATCAGCCGTTTTTGCTCGAACATTAAATGCCTCCAAATGGTATTTAATTAACTTCCCGAGCCCCTGGAAGCATGAAAATCACTTTAAACATGCTAATTTTAGCTCTAACACTGATGATCCACCTACAAATGTGAACTGACGTTCAAAAATAAAACATTTGAAAACGGACCATTTTCCACATTTCTGAAGCATGACGTAATGGGGGGGTGTTATCTCTTTTGTCGAAAATCAGCCGTTTTTGCTCGAACATTAAATGCCTCCAAATGGTATTTAATTAACTTCCCGGGGTGAAGAAACCCTTTTTGAGAACTCAGAGTGAGTAAATTGGCCATTTTCATGCACTTTTAACCATTCCATAAATCTTGTGTTTTGGGCACCTGGAAGCATGAAAATCACTTTAAACATGCTAATTTTAGCTCTAACACTGATGATCCACCTACAAATGTGAACTGACGTTCAAAAATAAAACATTTGAAAACGGACCATTTTCCACATTTCTGAAGCATGACGTAATGGGGGGGTGTTATCTCTTTTGTCGAAAATCAGCCGTTTTTGCTCGAACATTAAATGCCTCCAAATGGTATTTAATTAACTTCCCGAGCCCCTGGAAGCATGAAAATCACTTTAAACATGCTAATTTTAGCTCTAACACTGATGATCCACCTACAAATGTGAACTGACGCTCAAAAATAAAACATTTTGAAAACGGACCATTTTCACATTTCTGAAGCATGACGTAATGGGGGGGTGTTATCTCTTTTGTCGAAAATCAGCCGTTTTTGCTCGAACATTAAATGCCTCCAAATGGTATTTATTTCACTTCCCGGGGTGAAGAAACCCTTTTTGAGAACTCAGAGTGAGTAAATTGGCCATTTTCATGCACTTTTAACCATTCCATTAATCTTGTGTTTTGGGCCCCTGGAAGCATGAAAATCACTTTAAACATGCTAATTTTAGCTCTAACACTGATGATCCACCTACAAATGTGAACTGACGTTCAAAAATAAAACATTTGAAAACGGACCATTTTCCACATTTCTGAAGCATGACGTAATGGGGGGGTGTTATCTCTTTTGTCGAAAATCAGCCGTTTTTGCTCGAACATTAAATGCCTCCAAATGGTATTTAATTAACTTCCCGAGCCCCTGGAAGCATGAAAATCACTTTAAACATGCTAATTTTAGCTCTAACACTGATGATCCACCTACAAATGTGAACTGACGTTCAAAAATAAAACATTTGAAAACGGACCATTTTCCACATTTCTGAAGCATGACGTAATGGGGGGGTGTTATCTCTTTTGTCGAAAATCAGCCGTTTTTGCTTGAACATTAAATGCCTCCAAATGGTATTTAATGAACTTCCCGAGCCCCTGGAAGCATGAAAATCACTTTAAACATGCTAATTTTAGCTCTAACACTGATGATCCAACTACAAATGTGAACTGACGTTCAAAAATAAAACATTTGAAAACGGACCATTTTCCACATTTCTGAAGCATGACGTAATGGGGGGGTGTTATCTCTTTTGTCGAAAATCAGCCGTTTTTGCTCGAACATTAAATGCCTCCAAATGGTATTTAATTAACTTCCCGAGCCCCTGGAAGCATGAAAATCACTTTAAACATGATAATTTTAGCTCTAACACTGATGATCCACCTACAAATGTGAACTGACGTTCAAAAATAAAACATTTGAAAACGGACCATTTTCCACATTTCTGAAGCATGACGTAATGGGGGGGGTGTTATCTCTTTTGTCGAAAATCAGCCGTTTTTGCTCGAACATTAAATGCCTCCAAATGGTATTTAATTAACTTCCCGAGCCCCTGGAAGCATGAAAATCACTTTAAACATGCTAATTTTAGCTCTAACACTGATGATCCACCTACAAATGTGAACTGACGTTCAAAAATAAAACATTTGAAAACGGACCATTTTCCACATTTCTGAAGCATGACGTAATGGGGGGGGTGTTATCTCTTTTGTCGAAAATCAGCCGTTTTTGCTCGAACATTAAATGCCTCCAAATGGTATTTAATTAACTTCCCGGGGTGAAGAAACCCTTTTTGAGAACTTAGAGTGAGTAAATTGGCCATTTTCATGCACTTTTAACCATTCCATAAATCTTGTGTTTTGGGCACCTGGAAGCATGAAAATCACTTTAAACATGCTAATTTTAGCTCTAACACTGATGATCCACCTACAAATGTGAACTGACGTTCAAAAATAAAACATTTGAAAACGGACCATTTTCCACATTTCTGAAGCATGACGTAATGGGGGGGTGTTATCTCTTTTGTCGAAAATCAGCCGTTTTTGCTCGAACATTAAATGCCTCCAAATGGTATTTAATTAACTTCCCGAGCCCCTGGAAGCATGAAAATCACTTTAAACATGCTAATTTTAGCTCTAACACTGATGATCCACCTACAAATGTGAACTGACGTTCAAAAATAAAACATTTGAAAACGGACCATTTTCCACATTTCTGAAGCATGACGTAATGGGGGGGTGTTATCTCTTTTGTCGAAAATCAGCCGTTTTTGCTCGAACATTAAATGCCTCCAAATGGTATTTATTTCACTTCCCGGGGTGAAGAAACCCTTTTTGAGAACTCAGAGTGAGTAAATTGGCCATTTTCATGCACTTTTAACCATTCCATTAATCTTGTGTTTTGGGCCCCTGGAAGCATGAAAATCACTTTAAACATGCTAATTTTAGCTCTAACACTGATGATCCACCTACAAATGTGAACTGACGTTCAAAAATAAAACATTTGAAAACGGACCATTTTCCACATTTCTGAAGCATGACGTAATGGGGGGGTGTTATCTCTTTTGTCGAAAATCAGCCGTTTTTGCTCGAACATTAAATGCCTCCAAATGATATTTAATTAACTTCCCGAGCCCCTGGAAGCATGAAAATCACTTTAAACATGCTAATTTTAGCTCTAACACTGATGATCCACCTACAAATGTGAACTGACGTTCAAAAATAAAACATTTGAAAACGGACCATTTTCCACATTTCTGAAGCATGACGTAATGGGGGGGTGTTATCTCTTTTGTCGAAAATCAGCCGTTTTTGCTCGAACATTAAATGCCTCCAAATGGTATTTAATTAACTTCCCGGGGTGAAGAAACCCTTTTTGAGAACTCAGAGTGAGTAAATTGGCCATTTTCATGCACTTTTAACCATTCCATAAATCTTGTGTTTTGGGCCCCTGGAAGCATGAAAATCACTTTAAACATGCTAATTTTAGCTCTAACACTGATGATCCACCTACAAATGTGAACTGACGTTCAAAAATAAAACATTTGAAAACGGACCATTTTCCACATTTCTGAAGCATGACGTAATGGGGGGTGTTATCTCTTTTGTCGAAAATCAGCCGTTTTTGCTCGAACATTAAATGCCTCCAAATGGTATTTAATTAACTTCCCGAGCCCCTGGAAGCATGAAAATCACTTTAAACATGCTAATTTTAGCTCTAACACTGATGATCCACCTACAAATGTGAACTGACGTTCAAAAATAAAACATTTGAAAACGGACCATTTTCCACATTTCTGAAGCATGACGTAATGGGGGGGTGTTATCTCTTTTGTCGAAAATCAGCCGTTTTTGCTTGAACATTAAATGCCTCCAAATGGTATTTAATTAACTTCCCGAGCCCCTGGAAGCATGAAAATCACTTTAAACATGCTAATTTTAGCTCTAACACTGATGATCCACCTACAAATGTGATCTGACGTTCAAAAATAAAACATTTGAAAACGGACCATTTTCCACATTTCTGAAGCATGACGTAATGGGGGGGTGTTATCTCTTTTGTCGAAAATCAGCCGTTTTTGCTCGAACATTAAATGCCTCCAAATGGTATTTAATTAACTTCCCGAGCCCCTGGAAGCATGAAAATCACTTTAAACATGATAATTTTAGCTCTAACACTGATGATCCACCTACAAATGTGAACTGACGTTCAAAAATAAAACATTTGAAAACGGACCATTTTCCACATTTCTGAAGCATGACGTAATGGTGGGGGTGTTATCTCTTTTGTCGAAAATCAGCCGTTTTTGCTCGAACATTAAATGCCTCCAAATGGTATTTAATTAACTTCCCGAGCCCCTGGAAGCATGAAAATCACTTTAAACATGCTAATTTTAGCTCTAACACTGATGATCCACCTACAAATGTGAACTGACGTTCAAAAATAAAACATTTGAAAACGGACCATTTTCCACATTTCTGAAGCATGACGTAATGGGGGGGTGTTATCTCTTTTGTCGAAAATCAGCCGTTTTTGCTCGAACATTAAATGCCTCCAAATGGTATTTAATTAACTTCCCGGGGTGAAGAAACCCTTTTTGAGAACTCAGAGTGAGTAAATTGGCCATTTTCATGCACTTTTAACCATTCCATAAATCTTGTGTTTTGGGCCCCTGGAAGCATGAAAATCACTTTAAACATGCCAATTTTAGCTCTAACACTGATGATCCACCTACAAATGTGAACTGACGTTCAAAAATAAAACATTTGAAAACGGACCATTTTCCACATTTCTGAAGCATGACGTAATGGGGGGGTGTTATCTCTTTTGTCGAAAATCAGCCGTTTTTGCTCGAACATTAAATGCCTCCAAATGGTATTTAATTAACTTCCCGAGCCCCTGGAAGCATGAAAATCACTTTAAACATGCTAATTTTAGCTCTAACACTGATGATCCACCTACAAATGTGAACTGACGTTCAAAAATAAAACATTTGAAAACGGACCATTTTCCACATTTCTGAAGCATGACGTAATGGGGGGGTGTTATCTCTTTTGTCGAAAATCAGCCGTTTTTGCTCGAACATTAAATGCCTCCAAATGGTATTTATTTCACTTCCCGGGGTGAAGAAACCCTTTTTGAGAACTCAGAGTGAGTAAATTGGCCATTTTCATGCACTTTTAACCATTCCATTAATCTTGTTTTTTGGGCCCCTGGAAGCATGAAAATCACTTTAAACATGCTAATTTTAGCTCTAACACTGATGATCCACCTACAAATGTGAACTGACGTTCAAAAATAAAACATTTGAAAACGGACCATTTTCCACATTTCTGAAGCATGACGTAATGGGGGGGTGTTATCTCTTTTGTCGAAAATCAGCTGTTTTTGCTCGAACATTAAATGCCTCCAAATGGTATTTAATTAACTTCCCGAGCCCCTGGAAGCATGAAAATCACTTTAAACATGCTAATTTTAGCTCTAACACTGATGATCCACCTACAAATGTGAACTGACGTTCAAAAATAAAACATTTGAAAACGGACCATTTTCCACATTTCTGAAGCATGACGTAATGGGGGGGTGTTATCTCTTTTGTCGAAAATCAGCCGTTTTTGCTCGAACATTAAATGCCTCCAAATGGTATTTAATTAACTTCCCGAGCCCCTGGAAGCATGAAAATCACTTTAAACATGCTAATTTTAGCTCTAACACTGATGATCCACCTACAAATGTGAACTGACGTTCAAAAATAAAACATTTGAAAACGGACCATTTTCCACATTTCTGAAGCATGACGTAATGGGGGGGTGTTATCTCTTTTGTCGAAAATCAGCCGTTTTTGCTCGAACATTAAATGCCTCCAAATGGTATTTAATTAACTTCCCGAGCCCCTGGAAGCATGAAAATCACTTTAAACATGCTAATTTTAGCTCTAACACTGATGATCCACCTACAAATGTGAACTGACGTTCAAAAATAAAACATTTGAAAACGGACCATTTTCCACATTTCTGAAGCATGACGTAATGGGGGGGTGTTATCTCTTTTGTCGAAAATCAGCCGTTTTTGCTCGAACATTAAATGCCTCCAAATGGTATTTATTTCACTTCCCGGGGTGAAGAAACCCTTTTTGAGAACTCAGAGTGAGTAAATTGGCCATTTTCATGCACTTTTAACCATTCCATTAATCTTGTGTTTTGGGCCCCTGGAAGCATGAAAATCACTTTAAACATGCTAATTTTAGCTCTAACACTGATGATCCACCTACAAATGTGAACTGACGTTCAAAAATAAAACATTTGAAAACGGACCATTTTCCACATTTCTGAAGCATGACGTAATGGGGGGGTGTTATCTCTTTTGTCGAAAATCAGCCGTTTTTGCTCGAACATTAAATGCCTCCAAATGGTATTTAATTAACTTCCCGAGCCCCTGGAAGCATGAAAATCACTTTAAACATGCTAATTTTAGCTCTAACACTGATGATCCACCTACAAATGTGAACTGACGTTCAAAAATAAAACATTTGAAAACGGACCATTTTCCACATTTCTGAAGCATGACATAATGGGGGGGTGTTATCTCTTTTGTCGAAAATCAGCCGTTTTTGCTCGAACATTAAATGCCTCCAAATGGTATTTAATTAACTTCCCGAGCCCCTGGAAGCATGAAAATCACTTTAAACATGCTAATTTTAGCTCTAACACTGATGATCCACCTACAAATGTGAACTGACGTTCAAAAATAAAACATTTGAAAACGGACCATTTTCCACATTTCTGAAGCATGACGTAATGGGGGGGTGTTATCTCTTTTGTCGAAAATCAGCCGTTTTTGCTCGAACATTAAATGCCTCCAAATGGTATTTATTTCACTTCCCGGGGTGAAGAAACCCTTTTTGAGAACTCAGAGTGAGTAAATTGGCCATTTTCATGCACTTTTAACCATTCCATTAATCTTGTGTTTTGGGCCCCTGGAAGCATGAAAATCACTTTAAACATGCTAATTTTAGCTCTAACACTGATGATCCACCTACAAATGTGAACTGACATTCAAAAATAAAACATTTGAAAATGGACCATTTTCCACATTTCTGAAGCATGACGTAATGGGGGGGTGTTATCTCTTTTGTCGAAAATCAGCCGTTTTTGCTCGAACATTAAATGCCTCCAAATGGTATTTAATTAACTTCCCGAGCCCCTGGAAGCATGAAAATCACTTTAAACATGCTAATTTTAGCTCTAACACTGATGATCCACCTACAAATGTGAACTGACGTTCAAAAATAAAACATTTGAAAACGGACCATTTTCCACATTTCTGAAGCATGACGTAATGGGGGGTGTTATCTCTTTTGTCGAAAATCAGCCGTTTTTGCTCGAACATTAAATGCCTCCAAATGGAATTTAATTAACTTCCCGAGCCCCTGGAAGCATGAAAATCACTTTAAACATGCTAATTTTAGCTCTAACACTGATGATCCACCTACAAATGTGAACTGACGTTCAAAAATAAAACATTTGAAAACGGACCATTTTCCACATTTCTGAAGCATGGCGTAATGGGGGGGTGTTATCTCTTTTGTCGAAAATCAGCCGTTTTTGCTCGAACATTAAATGCCTCCAAATGGTATTTAATTAACTTCCCGGGGTGAAGAAACCCTTTTTGAGAACTCAGAGTGAGTAAATTGGCCATTTTCATGCACTTTTAACCATTCCATAAATCTTGTGTTTTGGGCCCCTGGAAGCATGAACATCACTTTAAACATGCTAATTTTAGCTCTAACACTGATGATCCACCTACAAATGTGAACTGACGTTCAAAAATAAAACATTTGAAAACGGACCATTTTCCACATTTCTGAAGCATGACGTAATGGGGGGGTGTTATCTCTTTTGTCGAAAATCAGCCGTTTTTGCTCGAACATTAAATGCCTCCAAATGGTATTTAATTACCTTCCCGAGCCCCTGGAAGCATGAAAATCACTTTAAACATGCTAATTTTAGCTCTAACACTGATGATCCACCTACAAATGTGAACTGACGTTCAAAAATAAAACATTTGAAAACGGACCATTTTCCACATTTCTGAAGCATGACGTAATGGGGGGGTGTTATCTCTTTTGTCGAAAATCAGCCGTTTTTGCTCGAACATTAAATGCCTCCAAATGGTATTTAATTAACTTCCCGGGGTGAAGAAACCCTTTTTGAGAACTCAAAGTGAGTAAATTGGCCATTTTCATGCACTTTTAACCATTCCATAAATCTTGTGTTTTGGGCCCCTGGAAGCATGAAAATCACTTTAAACATGCTAATTTTAGCTCTAACACTGATGATCCACCTACAAATGTGAACTGACGTTCAAAAATAAAACATTTGAAAACGGACCATTTTCCACATTTCTGAAGCATGACGTAATGGGGGGGTGTTATCTCTTTTGTCGAAAATCAGCCGTTTTTGCTCGAACATTAAATGCCTCCAAATGGTATTTAATTAACTTCCCGAGCCCCTGGAAGCATGAAAATCACTTTAAACATGCTAATTTTAGCTCTAACACTGATGATCCACCTACAAATGTGAACTGACGTTCAAAAATAAAACATTTGAAAACGGACCATTTTCCACATTTCTGAAGCATGACGTAATGGGGGGGTGTTATCTCTTTTGTCGAAAATCAGCCGTTTTTGCTCGAACATTAAATGCCTCCAAATGGTATTTAATTAACTTCCCGAGCCCCTGGAAGCATGAAAATCACTTTAAACATGTTAATTTTAGCTCTAACACTGATGATCCACCTACAAATGTGAACTGACGTTCAAAAATAAAACATTTGAAAACGGACCATTTTCCACATTTCTGAAGCATGACGTAATGGGGGGTGTTATCTCTTTTGTCGAAAATCCACGTTTTTGCTCGAACATTAAATGCCTCCAAATGGTATTTAATTAACTTCCCGGGGTGAAGAAACCCTTTTTGAGAACTCAGAGTGAGTAAATTGGCCATTTTCATGCACTTTTAACCATTCCATAAATCTTGTGTTTTGGGCCCCTGGAAGCATGAAAATCACTTTAAACATGCTAATTTTAGCTCTAACACTGATGATCCACCTACAAATGTGAACTGACGTTCAAAAATAAAACATTTGAAAACGGACCATTTTCCACATTTCTGAAGCATGACGTAATGGGGGGGTGTTATCTCTTTTGTCGAAAATCAGCTGTTTTTGCTCGAACATTAAATGCCTCCAAATGGTATTTAATTAACTTCCCGAGCCCCTGGAAGCATGAAAATCACTTTAAACATGCTAATTTTAGCTCTAACACTGATGATCCACCTACAAATGTGAACTGACGTTCAAAAATAAAACATTTGAAAACGGACAATTTTCCACATTTCTGAAGCATGACGTAATGGGGGGGTGTTATCTCTTTTGTCGAAAATCAGCCGTTTTTGCTCGAACATTAAATGCCTCCAAATGGTATTTAATTAACTTCCCGGGGTGAAGAAACCCTTTTTGAGAACTCAGAGTGAGTAAATTGGCCATTTTCATGCACTTTTAACCATTCCATAAATCTTGTGTTTTGGGCCCCTGGAAGCATGAACATCACTTTAAACATGCTAATTTTAGCTCTAACACTGATGATCCACCTACAAATGTGAACTGACGTTCAAAAATAAAACATTTCAAAACGGACCATTTTCCACATTTCTGAAGCATGACGTAATGGGGGGGTGTTATCTCTTTTGTCGAAAATCAGCCGTTTTTGCTCGAACATTAAATGCCTCCAAATGGTATTTAATTAACTTCCCGAGGTGAAGAAACCCTTTTTGAGAACTCAGAGTGAGTAAATTGGCCATTTTCATGCACTTTTAACCATTCCATTAATCTTGTGTTTTGGGCCCCTGGAAGCATGAAAATCACTTTAAACATGCTAATTTTAGCTCTAACACTGATGATCCACCTACAAATGTGAACTGACGTTCAAAAATAAAACATTTGAAAACGGACCATTTTCCACATTTCTGAAGCATGACGTAATGGGGGGGGTGTTATCTCTTTTGTCGAAAATCAGCCGTTTTTGCTCGAACATTAAATGCCTCCAAATGGTATTTAATTAACTTCCCGAGCCCCTGGAAGCATGAAAATCACTTTAAACATGCTAATTTTAGCTCTAACACTGATGATCCACCTACAAATGTGAACTGACGTTCAAAAATAAAACATTTGAAAACGGACCATTTTCCACATTTCTGAAGCATGACGTAATGGGGGGGTGTTATCTCTTTTGTCGAAAATCAGCCGTTTTTGCTCGAACATTAAATGCCTCCAAATGGTATTTAATTAACTTCCCGGGGTGAAGAAACCCTTTTTGAGAACTCAGAGTGAGTAAATTGGCCATTTTCATGCACTTTTAACCATTCCATAAATCTTGTGTTTTGGGCCCCTGGAAGCATGAAAATCACTTTAAACATGCTAATTTTAGCTCTAACACTGATGATCCACCTACAAATGTGAACTGAAGTTCAAAAATAAAACATTTGAAAACGGACCATTTTCCACATTTCTAAAGCATGACGTAATGGGGGGGTGTTATCTCTTTTGTCGAAAATCAGCCGTTTTTGCTCGAACATTAAATGCCTCCAAATGGTATTTAATTAACTTCCCGAGCCCCTGGAAGCATGAAAATCACTTTAAACATGCTAATTTTAGCTCTAACACTGATGATCCACCTACAAATGTGAACTGACGTTCAAAAATAAAACATTTGAAAACGGACCATTTTCCACATTTCTGAAGCATGACGTAATGGGGGGGTGTTATCTCTTTTGTCGAAAATCAGCCGTTTTTGCTCGAACATTAAATGCCTCCAAATGGTATTTAATTAACTTCCCGAGCCCCTGGAAGCATGAAAATCACTTTAAACATGCTAATTTTAGCTCTAACACTGATGATCCACCTACAAATGTGAACTGACGTTCAAAAATAAAACATTTGAAAACGGACCATTTTCCACATTTCTGAAGCATGACGTAATGGGGGGTTGTTATCTCTTTTGTCGAAAATCAGCCGTTTTTGCTCGAACATTAAATGCCTCCAAATGGTATTTAATTAACTTCCCGGGGTGAAGAAACCCTTTTTGAGAACTCAGAGTGAGTAAATTGGCCATTTTCATGCACTTTTAACCATTCCATAAATCTTGTGTTTTGGGCCCCTGGAAGCATGAAAATCACTTTAAACATGCTAATTTTAGCTCTAACACTGATGATCCACCTACAAATGTTAACTGACGTTCAAAAATAAAACATTTGAAAACGGACCATTTTCCACATTTCTGAAGCATGACGTAATGGGGGGGTGTTATCTCTTTTGTCGAAAATCAGCCGTTTTTGCTCGAACATTAAATGCCTCCAAATGGTATTTAATTAACTTCCCGGGGTGAAGAAACCCTTTTTGAGAACTCAGAGTGAGTAAATTGGCCATTTTCATGCACTTTTAACCATTCCATAAATCTTGTGTTTTGGGCCCCTGGAAGCATGAAAATCACTTTAAACATGCTAATTTTAGCTCTAACACTGATGATCCACCTACAAATGTGAACTGACGTTCAAAAATAAAACATTTGAAAACGGACCATTTTCCACATTTCTGAAGCATGACGTAATGGGGGGGGTGTTATCTCTTTTGTCGAAAATCAGCCGTTTTTGCTCGAACATTAAATGCCTCCAAATGGTATTTATTTCACTTCCTGAGCCCCTGGAAGCATGAAAATCACTTTAAACATGCTAATTTTAGCTCTAACACTGATGATCCACCTACAAATGTGAACTGACGTTCAAAAATAAAACATTTGAAAACGGACCATTTTCCACATTTCTGAAGCATGACGTAATGGGGGGGTGTTATCTCTTTTGTCGAAAATCAGCCGTTTTTGCTCGAACATTAAATGCCTCCAAATGGTATTTATTTCACTTCCCGGGGTGAAGAAACCCTTTTTGAGAACTCAGAGTGAGTAAATTGGCCATTTTCATGCACTTTTAACCATTCCATAAATCTTGTGTTTTGGGCCCCTGGAAGCATGAAAATCACTTTAAACATGCTAATTTTAGCTCTAACACTGATGATCCACCTACAAATGTGAACTGACGTTCAAAAATAAAACATTTGAAAACGGACCATTTTCCACATTTCTGAAGCATGACGTAATGGGGGGTGTTATCTCTTTTGTCGAAAATCAGCCGTTTTTGCTCGAACATTAAATGCCTCCAAATGGTATTTAATTAACTTCCCGAGTCCCTGGAAGCATGAAAATCACTTTAAACATGCTAATTTTAGCTCTAACACTGATGATCCACCTACAAATGTGAACTGACGTTCAAAAATAAAACATTTGAAAACGGACCATTTTCCACATTTCTGAAGCATGACGTAATGGGGGGGTGTTATCTCTTTTGTCGAAAATCAGCTGTTTTTGCTCGAACATTAAATGCCTCCAAATGGTATTTAATTAACTTCCCGGGGTGAAGAAACCCTTTTTGAGAACTCAGAGTGAGTAAATTGGCCATTTTCATGCACTTTTAACCATTCCATAAATCTTGTGTTTTGGGCCCCTGGAAGCATGAAAATCACTTTAAACATGCTAATTTTAGCTCTAACACTGATGATCCACCTACAAATGTGAACTGACGTTCAAAAATAAAACATTTGAAAACGGACCATTTTCCACATTTCTGAAGCATGACGTAATGGGGGGGTGTTATCTCTTTTGTCGAAAATCAGCCGTTTTTGCTTGAACATTAAATGCCTCCAAATGGTATTTAATTAACTTCCCGAGCCCCTGGAAGCATGAAAATCACTTTAAACATGCTAATTTTAGCTCTAACACGGATGATCCAACTACAAATGTGAACTGACGTTCAAAAATAAAACATTTGAAAACGGACCATTTTCCACATTTCTGAAGCATGACGTAATGGGGGGGTGTTATCTCTTTTGTCGAAAATCAGCCGTTTTTGCTCGAACATTAAATGCCTCCAAATGGTATTTAATTAACTTCCCGAGCCCCTGGAAGCATGAAAATCACTTTAAACATGATAATTTTAGCTCTAACACTGATGATCCACCTACAAATGTGAACTGACGTTCAAAAATAAAACATTTGAAAACGGACCATTTTCCACATTTCTGAAGCATGACGTAATGGGGGGGGTGTTATCTCTTTTGTCGAAAATCAGCCGTTTTTGCTCGAACATTAAATGCCTCCAAATGGTATTTAATTAACTTCCCGAGCCCCTGGAAGCATGAAAATCACTTTAAACATGCTAATTTTAGCTCTAACACTGATGATCCACCTACAAATGTGAACTGACGTTCAAAAATAAAACATTTGAAAACGGACCATTTTCCACATTTCTGAAGCATGACGTAATGGGGGGGTGTTATCTCTTTTGTCGAAAATCAGCCGTTTTTGCTCGAACATTAAATGCCTCCAAATGGTATTTAATTAACTTCCCGGGGTGAAGAAACCCTTTTTGAGAACTCAGAGTGAGTAAATTGGCCATTTTCATGCACTTTTAACCATTCCATAAATCTTGTGTTTTGGGCACCTGGAAGCATGAAAATCACTTTAAACATGCTAATTTTAGCTCTAACACTGATGATCCACCTACAAATGTGAACTGACGTTCAAAAATAAAACATTTGAAAACGGACCATTTTCCACATTTCTGAAGCATGACGTAATGGGGGGGTGTTATCTCTTTTGTCGAAAATCAGCCGTTTTTGCTCGAACATTAAATGCCTCCAAATGGTATTTAATTAACTTCCCGAGCCCCTGGAAGCATGAAAATCACTTTAAACATGCTAATTTTAGCTCTAACACTGATGATCCACCTACAAATGTGAACTGACGCTCAAAAATAAAACATTTGAAAACGGACCATTTTCCACATTTCTGAAGCATGACGTAATGGGGGGGTGTTATCTCTTTTGTCGAAAATCAGCCGTTTTTGCTCGAACATTAAATGCCTCCAAATGGTATTTATTTCACTTCCCGGGGTGAAGAAACCCTTTTTGAGAACTCAGAGTGAGTAAATTGGCCATTTTCATGCACTTTTAACCATTCCATTAATCTTGTGTTTTGGGCCCCTGGAAGCATGAAAATCACTTTAAACATGCTAATTTTAGCTCTAACACTGATGATCCACCTACAAATGTGAACTGACGTTCAAAAATAAAACATTTGAAAACGGACCATTTTCCACATTTCTGAAGCATGACGTAATGGGGGGGTGTTATCTCTTTTGTCGAAAATCAGCCGTTTTTGCTCGAACATTAAATGCCTCCAAATGGTATTTAATTAACTTCCCGAGCCCCTGGAAGCATAAAAATCACTTTAAACATGCTAATTTTAGCTCTAACACTGATGATCCACCTACAAATGTGAACTGACGTTCAAAAATAAAACATTTGAAAACGGACCATTTTCCACATTTCTGAAGCATGACGTAATGGGGGGGTGTTATCTCTTTTGTCGAAAATCAGCCGTTTTTGCTCGAACATTAAATGCCTCCAAATGGTATTTAATTAACTTCCCGAGCCCCTGGAAGCATGAAAATCACTTTAAACATGATAATTTTAGCTCTAACACTGATGATCCACCTACAAATGTGAACTGACGTTCAAAAATAAAACATTTGAAAACGGACCATTTTCCACATTTCTGAAGCATGACGTAATGGGGGGGGTGTTATCTCTTTTGTCGAAAATCAGCCGTTTTTGCTCGAACATTAAATGCCTCCAAATGGTATTTAATTAACTTCCCGAGCCCCTGGAAGCATGAAAATCACTTTAAACATGCTAATTTTAGCTCTAACACTGATGATCCACCTACAAATGTGAACTGACGTTCAAAAATAAAACATTTGAAAACGGACCATTTTCCACATTTCTGAAGCATGACGTAATGGGGGGGTGTTATCTCTTTTGTCGAAAATCAGCCGTTTTTGCTCGAACATTAAATGCCTCCAAATGGTATTTAATTAACTTCCCGGGGTGAAGAAACCCTTTTTGAGAACTTAGAGTGAGTAAATTGGCCATTTTCATGCACTTTTAACCATTCCATAAATCTTGTGTTTTGGGCACCTGGAAGCATGAAAATCACTTTAAACATGCTAATTTTAGCTCTAACACTGATGATCCACCTACAAATGTGAACTGACGTTCAAAAATAAAACATTTGAAAACGGACCATTTTCCACATTTCTGAAGCATGACGTAATGGGGGGGTGTTATCTCTTTTGTCGAAAATCAGCCGTTTTTGCTCGAACATTAAATGCCTCCAAATGGTATTTAATTAACTTCCCGAGCCCCTGGAAGCATGAAAATCACTTTAAACATGCTAATTTTAGCTCTAACACTGATGATCCACCTACAAATGTGAACTGACGTTCAAAAATAAAACATTTGAAAACGGACCATTTTCCACATTTCTGAAGCATGACGTAATGGGGGGGTGTTATCTCTTTTGTCGAAAATCAGCCGTTTTTGCTCGAACATTAAATGCCTCCAAATGGTATTTATTTCACTTCCCGGGGTGAAGAAACCCTTTTTGAGAACTCAGAGTGAGTAAATTGGCCATTTTCATGCACTTTTAACCATTCCATTAATCTTGTGTTTTGGGCCCCTGGAAGCATGAAAATCACTTTAAACATGCTAATTTTAGCTCTAACACTGATGATCCACCTACAAATGTGAACTGACGTTCAAAAATAAAACATTTGAAAACGGACCATTTTCCACATTTCTGAAGCATGACGTAATGGGGGGGTGTTATCTCTTTTGTCGAAAATCAGCCGTTTTTGCTCGAACATTAAATGCCTCCAAATGATATTTAATTAACTTCCCGAGCCCCTGGAAGCATGAAAATCACTTTAAACATGCTAATTTTAGCTCTAACACTGATGATCCACCTACAAATGTGAACTGACGTTCAAAAATAAAACATTTGAAAACGGACCATTTTCCACATTTCTGAAGCATGACGTAATGGGGGGGTGTTATCTCTTTTGTCGAAAATCAGCCGTTTTTGCTCGAACATTAAATGCCTCCAAATGGTATTTAATTAACTTCCCGGGGTGAAGAAACCCTTTTTGAGAACTCAGAGTGAGTAAATTGGCCATTTTCATGCACTTTTAACCATTCCATAAATCTTGTGTTTTGGGCCCCTGGAAGCATGAAAATCACTTTAAACATGCTAATTTTAGCTCTAACACTGATGATCCACCTACAAATGTGAACTGACGTTCAAAAATAAAACATTTGAAAACGGACCATTTTCCACATTTCTGAAGCATGACGTAATGGGGGGTGTTATCTCTTTTGTCGAAAATCAGCCGTTTTTGCTCGAACATTAAATGCCTCCAAATGGTATTTAATTAACTTCCCGAGCCCCTGGAAGCATGAAAATCACTTTAAACATGCTAATTTTAGCTCTAACACTGATGATCCACCTACAAATGTGAACTGACGTTCAAAAATAAAACATTTGAAAACGGACCATTTTCCACATTTCTGAAGCATGACGTAATGGGGGGGGTGTTATCTCTTTTGTCGAAAATCAGCCGTTTTTGCTTGAACATTAAATGCCTCCAAATGGTATTTAATTAACTTCCCGAGCCCCTGGAAGCATGAAAATCACTTTAAACATGCTAATTTTAGCTCTAACACTGATGATCCACCTACAAATGTGAACTGACGTTCAAAAATAAAACATTTGAAAACGGACCATTTTCCACATTTCTGAAGCATGACGTAATGGGGGGGTGTTATCTCTTTTGTCGAAAATCAGCCGTTTTTGCTCGAACATTAAATGCCTCCAAATGGTATTTAATTAACTTCCCGAGCCCCTGGAAGCATGAAAATCACTTTAAACATGATAATTTTAGCTCTAACACTGATGATCCACCTACAAATGTGAACTGACGTTCAAAAATAAAACATTTGAAAACGGACCATTTTCCACATTTCTGAAGCATGACGTAATGGTGGGGGTGTTATCTCTTTTGTCGAAAATCAGCCGTTTTTGCTCGAACATTAAATGCCTCCAAATGGTATTTAATTAACTTCCCGAGCCCCTGGAAGCATGAAAATCACTTTAAACATGCTAATTTTAGCTCTAACACTGATGATCCACCTACAAATGTGAACTGACGTTCAAAAATAAAACATTTGAAAACGGACCATTTTCCACATTTCTGAAGCATGACGTAATGGGGGGGTGTTATCTCTTTTGTCGAAAATCAGCCGTTTTTGCTCGAACATTAAATGCCTCCAAATGGTATTTAATTAACTTCCCGGGGTGAAGAAACCCTTTTTGAGAACTCAGAGTGAGTAAATTGGCCATTTTCATGCACTTTTAACCATTCCATAAATCTTGTGTTTTGGGCCCCTGGAAGCATGAAAATCACTTTAAACATGCTAATTTTAGCTCTAACACTGATGATCCACCTACAAATGTGAACTGACGTTCAAAAATAAAACATTTGAAAACGGACCATTTTCCACATTTCTGAAGCATGACGTAATGGGGGGGTGTTATCTCTTTTGTCGAAAATCAGCCGTTTTTGCTCGAACATTAAATGCCTCCAAATGGTATTTAATTAACTTCCCGAGCCCCTGGAAGCATGAAAATCACTTTAAACATGCTAATTTTAGCTCTAACACTGATGATCCACCTACAAATGTGAACTGACGTTCAAAAATAAAACATTTGAAAACGGACCATTTTCCACATTTCTGAAGCATGACGTAATGGGGGGGTGTTATCTCTTTTGTCGAAAATCAGCCGTTTTTGCTCGAACATTAAATGCCTCCAAATGGTATTTATTTCACTTCCCGGGGTGAAGAAACCCTTTTTGAGAACTCAGAGTGAGTAAATTGGCCATTTTCATGCACTTTTAACCATTCCATTAATCTTGTGTTTTGGGCCCCTGGAAGCATGAAAATCACTTTAAACATGCTAATTTTAGCTCTAACACTGATGATCCACCTACAAATGTGAACTGACGTTCAAAAATAAAACATTTGAAAACGGACCATTTTCCACATTTCTGAAGCATGACGTAATGGGGGGGTGTTATCTCTTTTGTCGAAAATCAGCCGTTTTTGCTCGAACATTAAATGCCGCCAAATGGTATTTAATTAACTTCCCGAGCCCCTGGAAGCATGAAAATCACTTTAAACATGCTAATTTTAGCTCTAACACTGATGATCCACCTACAAATGTGAACTGACGTTCAAAAATAAAACATTTGAAAACGGACCATTTTCCACATTTCTGAAGCATGACGTAATGGGGGGGTGTTATCTCTTTTGTCGAAAATCAGCCGTTTTTGCTCAAACATTAAATGCCTCCAAATGGTATTTAATTAACTTCCCGAGCCCCTGGAAGCATGAAAATCACTTTAAACATGATAATTTTAGCTCTAACACTGATGATCCACCTACAAATGTGAACTGACGTTCAAAAATAAAACATTTGAAAACGGACCATTTTCCACATTTCTGAAGCATGACGTAATGGGGGGGTGTTATCTCTTTTGTCGAAAATCAGCCGTTTTTGCTCGAACATTAAATGCCTCCAAATGGTATTTAATTAACTTCCCGAGCCCCTGGAAGCATGAAAATCACTTTAAACATGCTAATTTTAGCTCTAACACTGATGATCCACCTACAAATGTGAACTGACGTTCAAAAATAAAACATTTGAAAACGGACCATTTTCCACATTTCTGAAGCATGACGTAATGGGGGGGTGTTATCTCTTTTGTCGAAAATCAGCCGTTTTTGCTCGAACATTAAATGCCTCCAAATGGTATTTAATTAACTTCCCGGGGTGAAGAAACCCTTTTTGAGAACTCAGAGTGAGTAAATTGGCCATTTTCATGCACTTTTAACCATTCCATAAATCTTGTGTTTTGGGCCCCTGGAAGCATGAAAATCACTTTAAACATGCTAATTTTAGCTCTAACACTGATGATCCACCTACAAATGTGAACTGACGTTCAAAAATAAAACATTTGAAAACGGACCATTTTTCACATTTCTGTAGCATGACGTAATGGGGGGGTGTTATCTCTTTTGTCGAAAATCAGCCGTTTTTGCTCGAACATTAAATGCCTCCAAATGGTATTTAATTAACTTCCCGAGCCCCTGGAAGCATGAAAATCACTTTAAACATGCTAATTTTAGCTCTAACACTGATGATCCACCTACAAATGTGAACTGACGTTCAAAAATAAAACATTTGAAAACGGACCATTTTCCACATTTCTGAAGCATGACGTAATGGGGGGTGTTATCTCTTTTGTCGAAAATCAGCCGTTTTTGCTCGAACATTAAATGCCTCCAAATGGTATTTATTTCACTTCCCGGGGTGAAGAAACCCTTTTTGAGAACTCAGAGTGAGTAAATTGGCCATTTTCATGCACTTTTAACCATTCCATTAATCTTGTGTTTTGGGCCCCTGGAAGCATGAAAATCACTTTAAACATGCTAATTTTAGCTCTAACACTGATGATCCACCTACAAATGTGAACTGACGTTCAAAAATAAAACATTTGAAAACGGACCATTTTCCACATTTCTGAAGCATGACGTAATGGGGGGGTGTTATCTCTTTTGTCGAAAATCAGCCGTTTTTGCTCGAACATTAAATGCCGCCAAATGGTATTTAATTAACTTCCCGAGCCCCTGGAAGCATGAAAATCACTTTAAACATGCTAATTTTAGCTCTAACACTGATGATCCACCTACAAATGTGAACTGACGTTCAAAAATAAAACATTTGAAAACGGACCATTTTCCACATTTCTGAAGCATGACGTAATGGGGGGGTGTTATCTCTTTTGTCGAAAATCAGCCGTTTTTGCTCAAACATTAAATGCCTCCAAATGGTATTTAATTAACTTCCCGAGCCCCTGGAAGCATGAAAATCACTTTAAACATGATAATTTTAGCTCTAACACTGATGATCCACCTACAAATGTGAACTGACGTTCAAAAATAAAACATTTGAAAACGGACCATTTTCCACATTTCTGAAGCATGACGTAATGGGGGGGTGTTATCTCTTTTGTCGAAAATCAGCCGTTTTTGCTCGAACATTAAATGCCTCCAAATGGTATTTAATTAACTTCCCGAGCCCCTGGAAGCATGAAAATCACTTTAAACATGCTAATTTTAGCTCTAACACTGATGATCCACCTACAAATGTGAACTGACGTTCAAAAATAATACATTTGAAAACGGACCATTTTCCACATTTCTGAAGCATGACGTAATGGGGGGGTGTTATCTCTTTTGTCGAAAATCAGCCGTTTTTGCTCGAACATTAAATGCCTCCAAATGGTATTTAATTAACTTCCCGGGGTGAAGAAACCCTTTTTGAGAACTCAGAGTGAGTAAATTGGCCATTTTCATGCACTTTTAACCATTCCATAAATCTTGTGTTTTGGGCCCCTGGAAGCATGAAAATCACTTTAAACATGCTAATTTTAGCTCTAACACTGATGATCCACCTACAAATGTGAACTGACGTTCAAAAATAAAACATTTGAAAACGGACCATTTTTCACATTTCTGTAGCATGACGTAATGGGGGGGTGTTATCTCTTTTGTCGAAAATCAGCCGTTTTTGCTCGAACATTAAATGCCTCCAAATGGTATTTAATTAACTTCCCGAGCCCCTGGAAGCATGAAAATCACTTTAAACATGCTAATTTTAGCTCTAACACTGATGATCCACCTACAAATGTGAACTGACGTTCAAAAATAAAACATTTGAAAACGGACCATTTTCCACATTTCTGAAGCATGACGTAATGGGGGGTGTTATCTCTTTTGTCGAAAATCAGCCGTTTTTGCTCGAACATTAAATGCCTCCAAATGGTATTTAATTAACTTCCCGAGCCCCTGGAAGCATGAAAATCACTTTAAACATGCTAATTTTAGCTCTAACACTGATGATCCACCTACAAATGTGAACTGACGTTCAAAAATAAAACATTTGAAAAAGGACCATTTTCCACATTTCTGAAGCATGACGTAATGGGGGGGTGTTATCTCTTTTGTCGTAAATCAGCCGTTTTTGCTCGAACATTAAATGCCTCCAAATGGTATTTAATTAACTTCCCGGGGTGAAGAAACCCTTTTTGAGAACTCAGAGTGAGTAAATTGGCCATTTTCATGCACTTTTAACCATTCCATAAATCTTGTGTTTTGGGCCCCTGGAAGCATGAAAATCACTTTAAACATGCTAATTTTAGCTCTAACACTGATGATCCACCTACAAATGTGAACTGACGTTCAAAAATAAAACATTTGAAAACGGACCATTTTCCACATTTCTGAAGCATGACGTAATGGGGGGTGTTATCTCTTTTGTCGAAAATCAGCCGTTTTTGCTCGAACATTAAATGCCTCCAAATGGTATTTAATTAACTTCCCGAGCCCCTGGAAGCATGAAAATCACTTTAAACATGCTAATTTTAGCTCTAACACTGATGATCCACCTACAAATGTGAACTGACGTTCAAAAATAAAACATTTGAAAACGGACCATTTTCCACATTTCTGAAGCATGACGTAATGGGGGGGTGTTATCTCTTTTGTCGAAAATCAGCCGTTTTTGCTCGAACATTAAATGCCTCCAAATGGTATTTATTTCACTTCCCGGGGTGAAGAAACCCTTTTTGAGAACTCAGAGTGAGTAAATTGGACATTTTCATGCACTTTTAACCATTCCATTAATCTTGTGTTTTGGGCCCCTGGAAGCATGAAAATCACTTTAAACATGCTAATTTTAGCTCTAACACTGATGATCCACCTACAAATGTGAACTGACGTTGAAAAATAAAACATTTGAAAACGGACCATTTTCCACATTTCTGAAGCATGACGTAATGGGGGGTGTTATCTCTTTTGTCGAAAATCAGCCGTTTTTGCTCGAACATTAAATGCCTCCAAATGGTATTTAATTAACTTCCCGAGCCCCTGGAAGCATGAAAATCACTTTAAACATGCTAATTTTAGCTCTAACACTGATGATCCACCTACAAATGTGAACTGACGTTCAAAAATAAAACATTTGAAAACGGACCATTTTCCACATTTCTGAAGCATGACGTAATGGGGGGGTGTTATCTCTTTTGTCGAAAATCAGCCGTTTTTGCTCGAACATTAAATGCCGCCAAATGGTATTTAATTAACTTCCCGAGCCCCTGGAAGCATGAAAATCACTTTAAACATGCTAATTTTAGCTCTAACACTGATGATCCACCTACAAATGTGAACTGACGTTCAAAAATAAAACATTTGAAAACGGACCATTTTCCACATTTCTGAAGCATGACGTAATGGGGGGGTGTTATCTCTTTTGTCGAAAATCAGCCGTTTTTGCTCAAACATTAAATGCCTCCAAATGGTATTTAATTAACTTCCCGAGCCCCTGGAAGCATGAAAATCACTTTAAACATGATAATTTTAGCTCTAACACTGATGATCCACCTACAAATGTGAACTGACGTTCAAAAATAAAACATTTGAAAACGGACCATTTTCCACATTTCTGAAGCATGACGTAATGGGGGGGTGTTATCTCTTTTGTCGAAAATCAGCCGTTTTTGCTCGAACATTAAATGCCTCCAAATGGTATTTAATTAACTTCCCGAGCCCCTGGAAGCATGAAAATCACTTTAAACATGCTAATTTTAGCTCTAACACTGATGATCCACCTACAAATGTGAACTGACGTTCAAAAATAAAACATTTGAAAACGGACCATTTTCCACATTTCTGAAGCATGACGTAATGGGGGGGTGTTATCTCTTTTGTCGAAAATCAGCCGTTTTTGCTCGAACATTAAATGCCTCCAAATGGTATTTAATTAACTTCCCGGGGTGAAGAAACCCTTTTTGAGAACTCAGAGTGAGTAAATTGGCCATTTTCATGCACTTTTAACCATTCCATAAATCTTGTGTTTTGGGCCCCTGGAAGCATGAAAATCACTTTAAACATGCTAATTTTAGCTCTAACACTGATGATCCACCTACAAATGTGAACTGACGTTCAAAAATAAAACATTTGAAAACGGACCATTTTTCACATTTCTGTAGCATGACGTAATGGGGGGGTGTTATCTCTTTTGTCGAAAATCAGCCGTTTTTGCTCGAACATTAAATGCCTCCAAATGGTATTTAATTAACTTCCCGAGCCCCTGGAAGCATGAAAATCACTTTAAACATGCTAATTTTAGCTCTAACACTGATGATCCACCTACAAATGTGAACTGACGTTCAAAAATAAAACATTTGAAAATGGACCATTTTCCACATTTCTGAAGCATGACGTAATGGGGGGTGTTATCTCTTTTGTCGAAAATCAGCCGTTTTTGCTCGAACATTAAATGCCTCCAAATGGTATTTAATTAACTTCCCGAGCCCCTGGAAGCATGAAAATCACTTTAAACATGCTAATTTTAGCTCTAACACTGATGATCCACCTACAAATGTGAACTGACGTTCAAAAATAAAACATTTGAAAAAGGACCATTTTCCACATTTCTGAAGCATGACGTAATGGGGGGGTGTTATCTCTTTTGTCGTAAATCAGCCGTTTTTGCTCGAACATTAAATGCCTCCAAATGGTATTTAATTAACTTCCCGGGGTGAAGAAACCCTTTTTGAGAACTCAGAGTGAGTAAATTGGCCATTTTCATGCACTTTTAACCATTCCATAAATCTTGTGTTTTGGGCCCCTGGAAGCATGAAAATCACTTTAAACATGCTAATTTTAGCTCTAACACTGATGATCCACCTACAAATGTGAACTGACGTTCAAAAATAAAACATTTGAAAACGGACCATTTTCCACATTTCTGAAGCATGACGTAATGGGGGGTGTTATCTCTTTTGTCGAAAATCAGCCGTTTTTGCTCGAACATTAAATGCCTCCAAATGGTATTTAATTAACTTCCCGAGCCCCTGGAAGCATGAAAATCACTTTAAACATGCTAATTTTAGCTCTAACACTGATGATCCACCTACAAATGTGAACTGACGTTCAAAAATAAAACATTTGAAAACGGACCATTTTCCACATTTCTGAAGCATGACGTAATGGGGGGGTGTTATCTCTTTTGTCGAAAATCAGCCGTTTTTGCTCGAACATTAAATGCCTCCAAATGGTATTTATTTCACTTCCCGGGGTGAAGAAACCCTTTTTGAGAACTCAGAGTGAGTAAATTGGACATTTTCATGCACTTTTAACCATTCCATTAATCTTGTGTTTTGGGCCCCTGGAAGCATGAAAATCACTTTAAACATGCTAATTTTAGCTCTAACACTGATGATCCACCTACAAATGTGAACTGACGTTGAAAAATAAAACATTTGAAAACGGACCATTTTCCACATTTCTGAAGCATGACGTAATGGGGGGTGTTATCTCTTTTGTCGAAAATCAGCCGTTTTTGCTCGAACATTAAATGCCTCCAAATGGTATTTAATTAACTTCCCGAGCCCCTGGAAGCATGAAAATCACTTTAAACATGCTAATTTTAGCTCTAACACTGATGATCCACCTACAAATGTGAACTGACGTTCAAAAATAAAACATTTGAAAACGGACCATTTTCCACATTTCTGAAGCATGACGTAATGGGGGGGTGTTATCTCTTTTGTCGAAAATCAGCCGTTTTTGCTCGAACATTAAATGCCTCCAAATGGTATTTAATTAACTTCCCGAGCCCCTGGAAGCATGAAAATCACTTTAAACATGCTAATTTTAGCTCTAACACTGATGATCCACCTACAAATGTGAACTGACGTTCAAAAATAAAACATTTGAAAACGGACCATTTTCCACATTTCTGAAGCATGACGTAATGGGGGGGTGTTATCTCTTTTGTCGAAAATCAGCCGTTTTTGCTCGAACATTAAATGCCTCCAAATGGTATTTAATTAACTTCCCGAGCCCCTGGAAGCATGAAAATCACTTTAAACATGCTAATTTTAGCTCTAACACTGATGATCCACCTACAAATGTGAACTGACGTTCAAAAATAAAACATTTGAAAACGGACCATTTTCCACATTTCTGAAGCATGACGTAATGGGGGGGGTGTTATCTCTTTTGTCGAAAATCAGCCGTTTTTGCTCGAACATTAAATGCCTCCAAATGGTATTTATTTCACTTCCCGGGGTGAAGAAACCCTTTTTGAGAACTCAGAGTGAGTAAATTGGACATTTTCATGCACTTTTAACCATTCCATTAATCTTGTGTTTTGGGCCCCTGGAAGCATGAAAATCACTTTAAACATGCTAATTTTAGCTCTAACACTGATGATCCACCTACAAATGTGAACTGACGTTGAAAAATAAAACATTTGAAAACGGACCATTTTCCACATTTCTGAAGCATGACGTAATGGGGGGTGTTATCTCTTTTGTCGAAAATCAGCCGTTTTTGCTCGAACATTAAATGCCTCCAAATGGTATTTAATTAACTTCCCGAGCCCCTGGAAGCATGAAAATCACTTTAAACATGCTAATTTTAGCTCTAACACTGATGATCCACCTACAAATGTGAACTGACGTTCAAAAATAAAACATTTGAAAACGGACCATTTTCCACATTTCTGAAGCATGACGTAATGGGGGGGTGTTATCTCTTTTGTCGAAAATCAGCCGTTTTTGCTCGAACATTAAATGCCGCCAAATGGTATTTAATTAACTTCCCGAGCCCCTGGAAGCATGAAAATCACTTTAAACATGCTAATTTTAGCTCTAACACTGATGATCCACCTACAAATGTGAACTGACGTTCAAAAATAAAACATTTGAAAACGGACCATTTTCCACATTTCTGAAGCATGACGTAATGGGGGGGTGTTATCTCTTTTGTCGAAAATCAGCCGTTTTTGCTCAAACATTAAATGCCTCCAAATGGTATTTAATTAACTTCCCGAGCCCCTGGAAGCATGAAAATCACTTTAAACATGATAATTTTAGCTCTAACACTGATGATCCACCTACAAATGTGAACTGACGTTCAAAAATAAAACATTTGAAAACGGACCATTTTCCACATTTCTGAAGCATGACGTAATGGGGGGGTGTTATCTCTTTTGTCGAAAATCAGCCGTTTTTGCTCGAACATTAAATGCCTCCAAATGGTATTTAATTAACTTCCCGAGCCCCTGGAAGCATGAAAATCACTTTAAACATGCTAATTTTAGCTCTAACACTGATGATCCACCTACAAATGTGAACTGACGTTCAAAAATAAAACATTTGAAAACGGACCATTTTCCACATTTCTGAAGCATGACGTAATGGGGGGGTGTTATCTCTTTTGTCGAAAATCAGCCGTTTTTGCTCGAACATTAAATGCCTCCAAATGGTATTTAATTAACTTCCCGGGGTGAAGAAACCCTTTTTGAGAACTCAGAGTGAGTAAATTGGCCATTTTCATGCACTTTTAACCATTCCATAAATCTTGTGTTTTGGGCCCCTGGAAGCATGAAAATCACTTTAAACATGCTAATTTTAGCTCTAACACTGATGATCCACCTACAAATGTGAACTGACGTTCAAAAATAAAACATTTGAAAACGGACCATTTTTCACATTTCTGTAGCATGACGTAATGGGGGGGTGTTATCTCTTTTGTCGAAAATCAGCCGTTTTTGCTCGAACATTAAATGCCTCCAAATGGTATTTAATTAACTTCCCGAGCCCCTGGAAGCATGAAAATCACTTTAAACATGCTAATTTTAGCTCTAACACTGATGATCCACCTACAAATGTGAACTGACGTTCAAAAATAAAACATTTGAAAATGGACCATTTTCCACATTTCTGAAGCATGACGTAATGGGGGGTGTTATCTCTTTTGTCGAAAATCAGCCGTTTTTGCTCGAACATTAAATGCCTCCAAATGGTATTTAATTAACTTCCCGAGCCCCTGGAAGCATGAAAATCACTTTAAACATGCTAATTTTAGCTCTAACACTGATGATCCACCTACAAATGTGAACTGACGTTCAAAAATAAAACATTTGAAAAAGGACCATTTTCCACATTTCTGAAGCATGACGTAATGGGGGGGTGTTATCTCTTTTGTCGTAAATCAGCCGTTTTTGCTCGAACATTAAATGCCTCCAAATGGTATTTAATTAACTTCCCGGGGTGAAGAAACCCTTTTTGAGAACTCAGAGTGAGTAAATTGGCCATTTTCATGCACTTTTAACCATTCCATAAATCTTGTGTTTTGGGCCCCTGGAAGCATGAAAATCACTTTAAACATGCTAATTTTAGCTCTAACACTGATGATCCACCTACAAATGTGAACTGACGTTCAAAAATAAAACATTTGAAAACGGACCATTTTCCACATTTCTGAAGCATGACGTAATGGGGGGTGTTATCTCTTTTGTCGAAAATCAGCCGTTTTTGCTCGAACATTAAATGCCTCCAAATGGTATTTAATTAACTTCCCGAGCCCCTGGAAGCATGAAAATCACTTTAAACATGCTAATTTTAGCTCTAACACTGATGATCCACCTACAAATGTGAACTGACGTTCAAAAATAAAACATTTGAAAACGGACCATTTTCCACATTTCTGAAGCATGACGTAATGGGGGGGTGTTATCTCTTTTGTCGAAAATCAGCCGTTTTTGCTCGAACATTAAATGCCTCCAAATGGTATTTATTTCACTTCCCGGGGTGAAGAAACCCTTTTTGAGAACTCAGAGTGAGTAAATTGGACATTTTCATGCACTTTTAACCATTCCATTAATCTTGTGTTTTGGGCCCCTGGAAGCATGAAAATCACTTTAAACATGCTAATTTTAGCTCTAACACTGATGATCCACCTACAAATGTGAACTGACGTTGAAAAATAAAACATTTGAAAACGGACCATTTTCCACATTTCTGAAGCATGACGTAATGGGGGGTGTTATCTCTTTTGTCGAAAATCAGCCGTTTTTGCTCGAACATTAAATGCCTCCAAATGGTATTTAATTAACTTCCCGAGCCCCTGGAAGCATGAAAATCACTTTAAACATGCTAATTTTAGCTCTAACACTGATGATCCACCTACAAATGTGAACTGACGTTCAAAAATAAAACATTTGAAAACGGACCATTTTCCACATTTCTGAAGCATGACGTAATGGGGGGGTGTTATCTCTTTTGTCGAAAATCAGCCGTTTTTGCTCGAACATTAAATGCCTCCAAATGGTATTTAATTAACTTCCCGAGCCCCTGGAAGCATGAAAATCACTTTAAACATGCTAATTTTAGCTCTAACACTGATGATCCACCTACAAATGTGAACTGACGTTCAAAAATAAAACATTTGAAAACGGACCATTTTCCACATTTCTGAAGCATGACGTAATGGGGGGGTGTTATCTCTTTTGTCGAAAATCAGCCGTTTTTGCTCGAACATTAAATGCCTCCAAATGGTATTTAATTAACTTCCCGAGCCCCTGGAAGCATGAAAATCACTTTAAACATGCTAATTTTAGCTCTAACACTGATGATCCACCTACAAATGTGAACTGACGTTCAAAAATAAAACATTTGAAAACGGACCATTTTCCACATTTCTGAAGCATGACGTAATGGGGGGGGTGTTATCTCTTTTGTCGAAAATCAGCCGTTTTTGCTCGAACATTAAATGCCTCCAAATGGTATTTAATTAACTTCCCGAGCCCCTGGAAGCATGAAAATCACTTTAAACATGCTAATTTTAGCTCTAACACTGATGATCCACCTACAAATGTGAACTGACGTTCAAAAATAAAACATTTGAAAACGGACCATTTTCCACATTTCTGAAGCATGACGTAATGGGGGGGTGTTATCTCTTTTGTCGAAAATCAGCCGTTTTTGCTCGAACATTAAATGCCTCCAAATGGTATTTAATTAACTTCCCGAGCCCCTGGAAGCATGAAAATCACTTTAAACATGCTAATTTTAGCTCTAACACTGATGATCCACCTACAAATGTGAACTGACGTTCAAAAATAAAACATTTGAAAAAGGACCATTTTCCACATTTCTGAAGCATGACGTAATGGGGGGTGTTATCTCTTTTGTCGTAAATCAGCCGTTTTTGCTCGAACATTAAATGCCTCCAAATGGTATTTAATTAACTTCCCGGGGTGAAGAAACCCTTTTTGAGAACTCAGAGTGAGTAAATTGGCCATTTTCATGCACTTTTAACCATTCCATAAATCTTGTGTTTTGGGCCCCTGGAAGCATGAAAATCACTTTAAACATGCTAATTTTAGCTCTAACACTGATGATCCACCTACAAATGTGAACTGACGTTCAAAAATAAAACATTTGAAAACGGACCATTTTCCACATTTCTGAAGCATGACGTAATGGGGGGTGTTATCTCTTTTGTCGAAAATCAGCCGTTTTTGCTCGAACATTAAATGCCTCCAAATGGTATTTAATTAACTTCCCGAGCCCCTGGAAGCATGAAAATCACTTTAAACATGCTAATTTTAGCTCTAACACTGATGATCCACCTACAAATGTGAACTGACGTTCAAAAATAAAACATTTGAAAACGGACCATTTTCCACATTTCTGAAGCATGACGTAATGGGGGGGTGTTATCTCTTTTGTCGAAAATCAGCCGTTTTTGCTCGAACATTAAATGCCTCCAAATGGTATTTATTTCACTTCCCGGGGTGAAGAAACCCTTTTTGAGAACTCAGAGTGAGTAAATTGGACATTTTCATGCACTTTTAACCATTCCATTAATCTTGTGTTTTGGGCCCCTGGAAGCATGAAAATCACTTTAAACATGCTAATTTTAACTCTAACACTGATGATCCACCTACAAATGTGAACTGACGTTGAAAAATAAAACATTTGAAAACGGACCATTTTCCACATTTCTGAAGCATGACGTAATGGGGGGTGTTATCTCTTTTGTCGAAAATCAGCCGTTTTTGCTCGAACATTAAATGCCTCCAAATGGTATTTAATTAACTTCCCGAGCCCCTGGAAGCATGAAAATCACTTTAAACATGCTAATTTTAGCTCTAACACTGATGATCCACCTACAAATGTGAACTGACGTTCAAAAATAAAACATTTGAAAACGGACCATTTTCCACATTTCTGAAGCATGACGTAATGCGGGGGTGTTATCTCTTTTGTCGAAAATCAGCCGTTTTTGCTCGAACATTAAATGCCTCCAAATGGTATTTAATTAACTTCCCGAGCCCCTGGAAGCATGAAAATCACTTTAAACATGCTAATTTTAGCTCTAACACTGATGATCCACCTACAAATGTGAACTGACGTTCAAAAATAAAACATTTGAAAACGGACCATTTTCCACATTTCTGAAGCATGACGTAATGGGGGGGGGTGTTATCTCTTTTGTCGAAAATCAGCCGTTTTTGCTCGAACATTAAATGCCTCCAAATGGTATTTAATTAACTTCCCGAGCCCCTGGAAGCATGAAAATCACTTTAAACATGCTAATTTTAGCTCTAACACTGATGATCCACCTACAAATGTGAACTGACGTTCAAAAATAAAACATTTGAAAACGGACCATTTTCCACATTTCTGAAGCATGACGTAATGGGGGGGGTGTTATCTCTTTTGTCGAAAATCAGCCGTTTTTGCTCGAACATTAAATGCCTCCAAATGGTATTTAATTAACTTCCCGAGCCCCTGGAAGCATGAAAATCACTTTAAACATGCTAATTTTAGCTCTAACACTGATGATCCACCTACAAATGTGAACTGACGTTCAAAAATAAAACATTTGATAACGGACCATTTTCCACATTTCTGAAGCATGACGTAATGGGGGGTGTTATCTCTTTTGTCGAAAATCAGCCGTTTTTGCTCGAACATTAAATGCCTCCAAATGGTATTTAATTAACTTCCCGAGCCCCTGGAAGCATGAAAATCACTTTAAACATGCTAATTTTAGCTCTAACACTGATGATCCACCTACAAATGTGAACTGACGTTCAAAAATAAAACATTTGAAAACGGACCATTTTCCACATTTCTGAAGCATGACGTAATGGGGGGGTGTTATCTCTTTTGTCGAAAATCAGCCGTTTTTGCTCGAACATTAAATGCCTCCAAATGGTATTTAATTAACTTCCCGGGGTGAAGAAACCCTTTTTGAGAACTCAGAGTGAGTAAATTGGCCATTTTCATGCACTTTTAACCATTCCATAAATCTTGTGTTTTGGGCCCCTGGAAGCATGAAAATCACTTTAAACATGCTAATTTTAGCTCTAACACTGATGATCCACCTTCAAATGTGAACTGACGTTCAAAAATAAAACATTTGAAAACGGACCATTTTCCACATTTCTGAAGCATGACGTAATGGGGGGGTGTTATCTCTTTTGTCGAAAATCAGCCGTTTTTGCTCGAACATTAAATGCCTCCAAATGGTATTTAATTAACTTCCCGAGCCCCTGGAAGCATGAAAATCACTTTAAACATGCTAATTTTAGCTCTAACACTGATGATCCACCTACAAATGTGAACTGACGTTCAAAAATAAAACATTTGAAAACGGACCATTTTCCACATTTCTGAAGCATGACGTAATGGGGGGTGTTATCTCTTTTGTCGAAAATCAGCCGTTTTTGCTCGAACATTAAATGCCTCCAAATGGTATTTAATTAACTTCCCGAGCCCCTGGAAGCATGAAAATCACTTTAAACATGCTAATTTTAGCTCTAACACTGATGATCCACCTACAAATGTGAACTGACGTTCAAAAATAAAACATTTGAAAACGGACCATTTTCCACATTTCTGAAGCATGACGTAATGGGGGGGTGTTATCTCTTTTGTCGAAAATCAGCCGTTTTTGCTCGAACATTAAATGCCTCCAAATGGTATTTAATTAACTTCCCGGGGTGAAGAAACCCTTTTTGAGAACTCAGAGTGAGTAAATTGGCCATTTTCATGCACTTTTAACCATTCCATAAATCTTGTGTTTTGGGCCCCTGGAAGCATGAAAATCACTTTAAACATGCTAATTTTAGCTCTAACACTGATGATCCACCTTCAAATGTGAACTGACGTTCAAAAATAAAACATTTGAAAACGGACCATTTTCCACATTTCTGAAGCATGACGTAATGGGGGGGTGTTATCTCTTTTGTCGAAAATCAGCCGTTTTTGCTCGAACATTAAATGCCTCCAAATGGTATTTAATTAACTTCCCGAGCCCCTGGAAGCATGAAAATCACTTTAAACATGCTAATTTTAGCTCTAACACTGATGATCCACCTACAAATGTGAACTGACGTTCAAAAATAAAACATTTGAAAACGGACCATTTTCCACATTTCTGAAGCATGACGTAATCGGGGGGTGTTATCTCTTTTGTCGAAAATCAGCCGTTTTTGCTCGAACATTAAATGCCTCCAAATGGTATTTAATTAACTTCCCGGGGTGAAGAAACCCTTTTTGAGAACTCAGAGTGAGTAAATTGGCCATTTTCATGCACTTTTAACCTTTCCATAAATCTTGTGTTTTGGGCCCCTGGAAGCATGAAAATCACTTTAAACATGCTAATTTTAGCTCTAACACTGATGATCCACCTACAAATGTGAACTGACGTTCAAAAATAAAACATTTGAAAACGGACCATTTTCCACATTTCTGAAGCATGACGTAATGGGGGGGTGTTATCTCTTTTGTCGAAAATCAGCCGTTTTTGCTCGAACATTAAATGCCTCCAAATGGTATTTATTTCACTTCCCGAGCCCCTGGAAGCATGAAAATCACTTTAAACATGCTAATTTTAGCTCTAACACTGATGATCCACCTACAAATGTGAACTGACGTTCAAAAATAAAACATTTGAAAACGGACCATTTTCCACATTTCTGAAGCATGACGTAATGGGGGGGGTGTTATCTCCTTTGTCGAAAATCAGCCGTTTTTGCTCGAACATTAAATGCCTCCAAATGGTATTTAATTAACTTCCCGAGCCCCTGGAAGCATGAAAATCGCTTTAAACATGCTAATTTTAGCTCTAACACTGATGATCCACCTACAAATGTGAACTGACGTTCAAAAATAAAACATTTGAAAACGGACCATTTTCCACATTTCTGAAGCATGACGTAATGGGGGGGTGTTATCTCTTTTGTCGAAAATCAGCCGTTTTTGCTCGAACATTAAATGCCTCCAAATGGTATTTAATTAACTTCCCGGGGTGAAGAAACCCTTTTTGAGAACTCAGAGTGAGTAAATTGGCCATTTTCATGCACTTTTAACCATTCCATAAATCTTGTGTTTTGGGCCCCTGGAAGCATGAAAATCACTTTAAACATGCTAATTTTAGCTCTAACACTGATGATCCACCTACAAATGTGAACTGACGTTCAAAAATAAAACATTTGAAAACGGACCATTTTCCACATTTCTGAAGCATGACGTAATGGGGGGTGTTATCTCTTTTGTCGAAAATCAGCCGTTTTTGCTCGAACATTAAATGCCTCCAAATGGTATTTAATTAACTTCCCGAGCCCCTGGAAGCATGAAAATCACTTTAAACATGCTAATTTTAGCTCTAACACTGATGATCCACCTACAAATGTGAACTGACGTTCAAAAATAAAACATTTGAAAATGGACCATTTTCCACATTTCTGAAGCATGACGTAATGGGGGGGTGTTATCTCTTTTGTCGAAAATCAGCCGTTTTTGCTCGAACATTAAATGCCTCCAAATGGTATTTATTTCACTTCCCGGGGTGAAGAAACCCTTTTTGAGAACTCAGAGTGAGTAAATTGGCCATTTTCATGCACTTTTACCCATTCCATTAATCTTGTGTTTTGGGCCCCTGGAAGCATGAAAATCACTTTAAACATGCTAATTTTAGCTCTAACACTGATGATCCACCTACAAATGTGAACTGACGTTCAAAAATAAAACATTTGAAAACGGACCATTTTCCACATTTCTGAAGCATGACGGAATGGGGGGGTGTTATCTCTTTTGTCGAAAATCTGCCGTTTTTGCTCGAACATTAAATGCCTCCAAATGGTATTTAATTAACTTCCCGAGCCCCTGGAAGCATGAAAATCACTTTAAACATGCTAATTTTAGCTCTAACACTGATGATCCACCTACAAATGTGAACTGATGTTCAAAAATAAAGCATTTGAAAACGGACCATTTTCCACATTTCTGAAGCATGACGTAATGGGGGGGTGTTATCTCTTTTGTCGAAAATCAGCCGTTTTTGCTCGAACATTAAATGCCTCCAAATGGTATTTAATTAACTTCCCGAGCCCCTGGAAGCATGAAAATCACTTTAAACATGCTAATTTTAGCTCTAACACTGATGATCCACCTACAAATGTGAACTGACGTTCAAAAATAAAACATTTGAAAACGGACCATTTTCCACATTTCTGAAGCATGACGTAATGGGGGGGTGTTATCTCTTTTGTCGAAAATCAGCCGTTTTTGCTCGAACATTAAATGCCTCCAAATGGTATTTATTTCACTTCCCGAGCCCCTGGAAGCATGAAAATCACTTTAAACATGCTAATTTTAGCTCTAACACTGATGATCCACCTACAAATGTGAACTGACGTTCAAAAATAAAACATTTGAAAACGGACCATTTTCCACATTTCTGAAGCATGACGTAATGGGGGGGTGTTATCTCTTTTGTCAAAAATCAGCCGTTTTTGCTCGAACATTAAATGCCTCCAAATGGTATTTAATTAACTTCCCGAGCCCCTGGAAGCATGAAAATCACTTTAAACATGCTAATTTTAGCTCTAACACTGATGATCCACCTACAAATGTGAACTGACGTTCAAAATAAAACATTTGAAAACGGACCATTTTCCACATTTCTGAAGCATGACGTAATGGGGGGGTGTTATCTCTTTTGTCGAAAATCAGCCGTTTTTGCTCGAACATTAAATGCCTCCAAATGGTATTTAATTAACTTCCCGAGCCCCTGGAAGCATGAAAATCACTTTAAACATGCTAATTTTAGCTCTAACACTGATGATCCACCTACAAATGTGAACTGACGTTCAAAAATAAAACATTTGAAAACGGACCATTTTCCACATTTCTGAAGCATGACGTAATGGGGGGGGTGTTATCTCTTTTGTCGAAAATCAGCCGTTTTTGCTCGAACATTAAATGCCTCCAAATGGTATTTATTTCACTTCCCGAGCCCCTGGAAGCATGAAAATCACTTTAAACATGCTAATTTTAGCTCTAACACTGATGATCCACCTACAAATGTGAACTGACGTTCAAAAATAAAACATTTGAAAACGGACCATTTTCCACATTTCTGAAGCATGACGTAATGGGGGGGTGTTATCTCTTTTGTCGAAAATCAGCCGTTTTTGCTCGAACATTAAATGCCTCCAAATGGTATTTAATTAACTTCCCGGGGTGAAGAAACCCTTTTTGACAACTCAGAGTGAGTAAATTGGCCATTTTCATGCACTTTTAACCATTCCATAAATCTTGTGTTTTGGGCCCCTGGAAGCATGAAAATCACTTTAAACATGCTAATTTTAGCTCTAACACTGATGATCCACCTACAAATGTGAACTGACGTTCAAAAATAAAACATTTGAAAACGGACCATTTTCCACATTTCTGAAGCATGACGTAATGGGGGGGGTGTTATCTCTTTTGTCGAAAATCAGCCGTTTTTGCTCGAACATTAAATGCCTCTAAATGGTATTTATTTCACTTCCCGAGCCCCTGGAAGCATGAAAATCACTTTAAACATGCTAATTTCAGCTCTAACACTGATGATCCACCTACAAATGTGAACTGACGTTCAAAAATAAAACATTTGAAAACGGACCATTTTCCACATTTCTGAAGCATGACGTAATGGGGGGGTGTTATCTCTTTTGTCGAAAATCAGCCGTTTTTGCTCGAACATTAAATGCCTCCAAATGGTATTTAATTAACTTCCCGGGGTGAAGAAACCCTTTTTGACAACTCAGAGTGAGTAAATTGGCCATTTTCATGCACTTTTAACCATTCCATAAATCTTGTGTTTTGGGCCCCTGGAAGCATGAAAATCACTTTAAACATGCTAATTTTAGCTCTAACACTGATGATCCACCTACAAATGTGAACTGACGTTCAAAAATAAAACATTTGAAAACGGACCATTTTCCACATTTCTGAAGCATGACGTAATGGGGGGGGTGTTATCTCTTTTGTCGAAAATCAGCCGTTTTTGCTCGAACATTAAATGCCTCCAAATGGTATTTATTTCACTTCCCGAGCCCCTGGAAGCATGAAAATCACTTTAAACATGCTAATTTTAGCTCTAACACTGATGATCCACCTACAAATGTGAACTGACGTTCAAAAATAAAACATTTGAAAACGGACCATTTTCCACATTTCTGAAGCATGACGTAATGGGGGGGGGTGTTATCTCTTTTGTCGAAAATCAGCCGTTTTTGCTCGAACATTAAATGCCTCCAAATGGTATTTAATTAACTTCCCGAGCCCCTGGAAGCATGAAAATCACTTTAAACATGCTAATTTTAGCTCTAACACTGATGATCCACCTACAAATGTGAACTGACATTCAAAAATAAAACATTTGAAAACGGACCATTTTCCACGTTTCTGAAGCATGACGTAATGGGGGGGTGTTATCTCTTTTGTCGAAAATCAGCCGTTTTTGCTCGAACATTAAATGCCTCCAAATGGTATTTAATTAACTTCCCGGGGTGAAGAACCCCTTTTTGAGAACTCAGAGTGAGTAAATTGGCCATTTTCATGCACTTTTAACCATTCCATAAATCTTGTGTTTTGGGCCCCTGGAAGCATGAAAATCACTTTAAACATGCTAATTTTAGCTCTAACACTGATGATCCACCTACAAATGTGAACTGACGTTCAAAAATAAAACATTTGAAAACGGACCATTTTGCACATTTCTGAAGCATGACGTAATGGGGGGGTGTTATCTCTTTTGTCGAAAATCAGCCGTTTTTGCTCGAACATTAAATGCCTCCAAATGGTATTTAATTAACTTCCCTGGGTGAAGAAACCCTTTTTGAGAACTCAGAGTGAGTAAATTGGCCATTTTCATGCACTTTTAACCATTCCATAAATCTTGTGTTTTGGGCCCCTGGAAGCATGAAAATCACTTTAAACATGCTAATTTTAGCTCTAACACTGATGATCCACCTACAAATGTGAACTGACGTTCAAAAATAAAACATTTGAAAACGGACCATTTTCCACATTTCTGAAGCATGACGTAATGGGGGGGTGTTATCTCTTTTGTCGAAAATCAGCCGTTTTTGCTCGAACATTAAATGCCTCCAAATGGTATTTAATTAACTTCCCGAGCCCCTGGAAGCATGAAAATCACTTTAAACATGCTAATTTTAGCTCTAACACTGATGATCCACCTACAAATGTGAACTGACGTTCAAAAATAAAACATTTGAAAACGGACCATTTTCCACATTTCTGAAGCATGACGTAATGGGGGGGTGTTATCTCTTTTGTCGAAAATCAGCCGTTTTTGCTCGAACATTAAATGCCTCCAAATGGTATTTAATTAACTTCCCGGGGTGAAGAAACCCTTTCTGAGAACTCAGAGTGAGTAAATTGGCCATTTTCATGCACTTTTAACCATTCCATAAATCTTGTGTTTTGGGCCCCTGGAAGCATGAAAATCACTTTAAACATGCTAATTTTAGCTCTAACACTGATGATCCACCTACAAATGTGAACTGACGTTCAAAAATAAAACATTTGAAAACGGACCATTTTCCACATTTCTGAAGCATGACGTAATGGGGGGGTGTTATCTCTTTTGTCGAAAATCAGCCGTTTTTGCTCGAACATTAAATGCCTCCAAATGGTATTTAATTAACTTCCCGAGCCCCTGGAAGCATGAAAATCACTTTAAACATGCTAATTTTAGCTCTAACACTGATGATCCACCTACAAATGTGAACTGACGTTCAAAAATAAAACATTTGAAAACGGACCATTTTCCACATTTCTGAAGCATGACGTAATGGGGGGGTGTTATCTCTTTTGTCGAAAATCAGCCGTTTTTGCTCGAACATTAAATGCCTCCAAATGGTATTTAATTAACTTCCCGGGGTGAAGAAACCCTTTTTGAGAACTCAGAGTGAGTAAATTGGCCATTTTCATGCACTTTTAACCATTCCATAAATCTTGTGTTTTGGGCCCCTGGAAGCATGAAAATCACTTTAAACATGCTAATTTTAGCTCTAACACTGATGATCCACCTACAAATGTGAACTGACGTTCAAAAATAAAACATTTGAAAATGGACCATTTTCCACATTTCTGAAGCATGACGTAATGGGGGGGTGTTATCTCTTTTGTCGAAAATCAGCCGTTTTTGCTCGAACATTAAATGCCTCCAAATGGTATTTAATTAACTTCCCGAGCCCCTGGAAGCATGAAAATCACTTTAAACATGCTAATTTTAGCTCTAACACTGATGATCCACCTACAAATGTGAACTGACGTTCAAAAATAAAACATTTGAAAACGGACCATTTTCCACATTTCTGAAGCATGACGTAATGGGGGGGGTGTTATCTCTTTTGTCGAAAATCAGCTGTTTTTGCTCGAACATTAAATGCCTCCAAATGGTATTTATTTCACTTCCCGGGGTGAAGAAACCCTTTTTGAGAACTCAGAGTGAGTAAATTGGCCATTTTCATGCACTTTTAACCATTCCATTAATCTTGTGTTTTGGGCCCCTGGAAGCATGAAAATCACTTTAAACATGCCAATTTTAGCTCTAACACTGATGATCCACCTACAAATGTGAACTGACGTTCAAAAATAAAACATTTGAAAACGGACCATTTTCCACATTTCTGAAGCATGACGTAATGGGGGGGTGTTATCTCTTTTGTCGAAAATCAGCCGTTTTTGCTCGAACATTAAATGCCTCCAAATGGTATTTAATTAACTTCCCGGGGTGAAGAAACCCTTTTTGAGAACTCAGAGTGAGTAAATTGGCCATTTTCATGCACTTTTAACCATTCCATAAATCTTGTGTTTTGGGCCCCTGGAAGCATGAAAATCACTTTAAACATGCTAATTTTAGCTCTAACACTGATGATCCACCTACAAATGTGAACTGACGTTCAAAAATAAAACATTTGAAAACGGACCATTTTCCACATTTCTGAAGCATGACGTAATGGGGGGGTGTTATCTCTTTTGTCGAAAATCAGCCGTTTTTGCTCGAACATTAAATGCCTCCAAATGGTATTTAATTAACTTCCCGAGCCCCTGGAAGCATGAAAATCACTTTAAACATGCTAATTTTAGCTCTAACACTGATGATCCACCTACAAATGTGAACTGACGTTCAAAAATAAAACATTTGAAAACGGACCATTTTCCACATTTCTGAAGCATGACGTAATGGGGGGGTGTTATCTCTTTTGTCGAAAATCAGCCGTTTTTGCTCGAACATTAAATGCCTCCAAATGGTATTTATTTCACTTCCCGGGGTGAAGAAACTCTTTTTGAGAACTCAGAGTGAGTAAATTGGCCATTTTCATGCACTTTTAACCATTCCATTAATCTTGTGTTTTGGGCCCCTGGAAGCATGAAAATCACTTTAAACATGCTAATTTTAGCTCTAACACTGATGATCCACCTACAAATGTGAACTGACGTTCAAAAATAAAACATTTGAAAACGGACCATTTTCCACATTTCTGAAGCATGACGTAATGGGGGGGTGTTATCTCTTTTGTCGAAAATCAGCCGTTTTTGCTCGAACATTAAATGCCTCCAAATGGTATTTAATTAACTTCCCGAGCCCCTGGAAGCATGAAAATCACTTTAAACATGCTAATTTTAGCTCTAACACTGATGATCAACCTACAAATGTGAACTGACGTTCAAAAATAAAACATTTGAAAACGGACCATTTTCCACATTTCTGAAGCATGACGTAATGGGGGGGTGTTATCTCTTTTGTCGAAAATCAGCCGTTTTTGCTCGAACATTAAATGCCTCCAAATGGTATTTATTTCACTTCCCGGGGTGAAGAAACTCTTTTTGAGAACTCAGAGTGAGTAAATTGGCCATTTTCATGCACTTTTAACCATTCCATTAATCTTGTGTTTTGGGCCCCTGGAAGCATGAAAATCACTTTAAACATGCTAATTTTAGCTCTAACACTGATGATCCACCTACAAATGTGAACTGACGTTCAAAAATAAAACATTTGAAAACGGACCATTTTCCACATTTCTGAAGCATGACGTAATGGGGGGGTGTTATCTCTTTTGTCGAAAATCAGCCGTTTTTGCTCGAACATTAAATGCCTCCAAATGGTATTTAATTAACTTCCCGGGGTGAAGAAACCCTTTTTGAGAACTCAGAGTGAGTAAATTGGCCATTTTCATGCACTTTTAACCATTCCATAAATCTTGTGTTTTGGGCCCCTGGAAGCATGAAAATCACTTTAAACATGCTAATTTTAGCTCTAACACTGATGATCCACCTACAAATGTGAACTGACGTTCAAAAATAAAACATTTGAAAACGGACCATTTTCCACATTTCTGAAGCATGACGTAATGGGGGGGTGTTATCTCTTTTGTCGAAAATCAGCCGTTTTTGCTCGAACATTAAATGCCTCCAAATGGTATTTAATTAACTTCCCGAGCCCCTGGAAGCATGAAAATCACTTTAAACATGCTAATTTTAGCTCTAACACTGATGATCCACCTACAAATGTGAACTGACGTTCAAAAATAAAACATTTGAAAACGGACCATTTTCCACATTTCTGAAGCATGACGTAATGGGGGGGTGTTATCTCTTTTGTCGAAAATCAGCCGTTTTTGCTCGAACATTAATTGCCTCCAAATGGTATTTAATTAACTTCCCGAGCCCCTGGAAGCATGAAAATCACTTTAAACATGCTAATTTTAGCTCTAACACTGATGATCCACCTACAAATGTGAACTGACGTTCAAAAATAAAACATTTGAAAACGGACCATTTTCCACATTTCTGAAGCATGACGTAATGGGGGGGTGTTATCTCTTTTGTCGAAAATCAGCCGTTTTTGCTCGAACATTAAATGCCTCCAAATGGTATTTATTTCACTTCCCGGGGTGAAGAAACCCTTTTTGAGAACTCAGAGTGAGTAAATTGGCCATTTTCATGCACTTTTAACCATTCCATTAATCTTGTGTTTTGGGCCCCTGGAAGCATGAAAATCACTTTAAACATGCTAATTTTAGCTCTAACACTGATGATCCACCTACAAATGTGAACTGACGTTCAAAAATAAAACATTTGAAAACGGACCATTTTCCACATTTCTGAAGCATGACGTAATGGGGGGGTGTTATCTCTTTTGTCGAAAATCAGCCGTTTTTGCTCGAACATTAAATGCCTCCAAATGGTATTTAATTAACTTCCCGGGGTGAAGAAACCCTTTTTGAGAACTCAGAGTGAGTAAATTGGCCATTTTCATGCACTTTTAACCATTCCATAAATCTTGTGTTTTGGGCCCCTGGAAGCATGAAAATCACTTTAAACATGCTAATTTTAGCTCTAACACTGATGATCCACCTACAAATGTGAACTGACGTTCAAAAATAAAACATTTGAAAACGGACCATTTTCCACATTTCTGAAGCATGACGTAATGGGGGGGTGTTATCTCTTTTGTCGAAAATCAGCCGTTTTTGCTCGAACATTAAATGCCTCCAAATGGTATTTAATTAACTTCCCGAGCCCCTGGAAGCATGAAAATCACTTTAAACATGCTAATTTTAGCTCTAACACTGATGATCCACCTACAAATGTGAACTGACGTTCAAAAATAAAACATTTGAAAACGGACCATTTTCCACATTTCTGAAGCATGACGTAATGGGGGGGGTGTTATCTCTTTTGTCGAAAATCAGCCGTTTTTGCTCGAACATTAAATGCCTCCAAATGGTATTTAATTAACTTCCCGAGCCCCTGGAAGCATGAAAATCACTTTAAACATGCTAATTTTAGCTCTAACACTGATGATCCACCTACAAATGTGAACTGACGTTCAAAAATAAAACATTTGAAAACGGACCATTTTCCACATTTCTGAAGCATGACGTAATGGGGGGGTGTTATCTCTTTTGTCGAAAATCAGCCGTTTTTGCTCGAACATTAAATGCCTCCAAATGGTATTTATTTCACTTCCCGGGGTGAAGAAACCCTTTTTGAGAACTCAGAGTGAGTAAATTGGCCATTTTCATGCACTTTTAACCATTCCATTAATCTTGTGTTTTGGGCCCCTGGAAGCATGAAATTCACTTTAAACATGCTAATTTTAGCTCTAACACTGATGATCCACCTACAAATGTGAACTGACGTTCAAAAATAAAACATTTGAAAACGGACCATTTTCCACATTTCTGAAGCATGACGTAATGGGGGGGTGTTATCTCTTTTGTCGAAAATCAGCCGTTTTTGCTCTAACATTAAATGCCTCCAAATGGTATTTAATTAACTTCCCGAGCCCCTGGAAGCATGAAAATCACTTTAAACATGCTACTTTTAGCTCTAACACTGATGATCCACCTACAAATGTGAACTGACGTTCAAAAATAAAACATTTGAAACCGGACCATTTTCCACATTTCTGAAGCATGACGTAATGGGGGGGTGTTATCTCTTTTGTCGAAAATCAGCCGTTTTTGCTCGAACATTAAATGCCTCCAAATGGTATTTAATTAACTTCCCGGGGTGAAGAAACCCTTTTTGAGAACTCAGAGTGAGTAAATTGGCCATTTTCATGCACTTTTAACCATTCCATAAATCTTGTGTTTTGGGCCCCTGGAAGCATGAAAATCACTTTAAACATGCTAATTTTAGCTCTAACACTGATGATCCACCTACAAATGTGAACTGACGTTCAAAAATAAAACATTTGAAAACGGACCATTTTCCACATTTCTGAAGCATGACGTAATGGGGGGGTGTTATCTCTTTTGTCGAAAATCAGCCGTTTTTGCTCGAACATTAAATGCCTCCAAATGGTATTTATTTCACTTCCCGGGGTGAAGAAACTCTTTTTGAGAACTCAGAGTAAGTAAATTGGCCATTTTCATGCACTTTTAACCATTCCATTAATCTTGTGTTTTGGGCCCCTGGAAGCATGAAAATCACTTTAAACATGCTAATTTTAGCTCTAACACTGATGATCCACCTACAAATGTGAACTGACGTTCAAAAATAAAACATTTGAAAACGGACCATTTTCCACATTTCTGAAGCATGACGTAATGGGGGGGTGTTATCTCTTTTGTCGAAAATCAGCCGTTTTTGCTCGAACATTAAATGCCTCCAAATGGTATTTAATTAACTTCCCGGGGTGAAGAAACCCTTTTTGAGAACTCAGAGTGAGTAAATTGGCCATTTTCATGCACTTTTAACCATTCCATAAATCTTGTGTTTTGGGCCCCTGGAAGCATGAAAATCACTTTAAACATGCTAATTTTAGCTCTAACACTGATGATCCACCTACAAATGTGAACTGACGTTCAAAAATAAAACATTTGAAAACGGACCATTTTCCACATTTCTGAAGCATGACGTAATGGGGGGGTGTTATCTCTTTTGTCGAAAATCAGCCGTTTTTGCTCGAACATTAAATGCCTTCAAATGGTATTTAATTAACTTCCCGAGCCCCTGGAAGCATGAAAATCACTTTAAACATGCTAATTTTAGCTCTAACACTGATGATCCACCTACAAATGTGAACTGACATTCAAAAATAAAACATTTGAAAACGGACCATTTTCCACATTTCTGAAGCATGACGTAATGGGGGGGTGTTATCTCTTTTGTCGAAAATCAGCCGTTTTTGCTCGAACATTAAATGCCTCCAAATGGTATTTAATTAACTTCCCGGGGTGAAGAAACCCTTTTTGAGAACTCAGAGTGAGTAAATTGGCCATTTTCATGCACTTTTAACCATTCCATAAATCTTGTGTTTTGGGCCCCTGGAAGCATGAAAATCACTTTAAACATGCTAATTTTAGCTCTAACACTGATGATCCACCTACAAATGTGAACTGACGTTCAAAAATAAAACATTTGAAAACGGACCATTTTCCACATTTCTGAAGCATGACGTAATGGGGGGGTGTTATCTCTTTTGTCGAAAATCAGCCGTTTTTGCTCGAACATTAAATGCCTCCAAATGGTATTTAATTAACTTCCCGAGCCCCTGGAAGCATGAAAATCACTTTAAACATGCTAATTTTAGCTCTAACACTGATGATCCACCTACAAATGTGAACTGACGTTCAAAAATAAAACATTTGAAAACGGACCATTTTCCACATTTCTGAAGCATGACGTAATGGGGGGGTGTTATCTCTTTTGTCGAAAATCAGCCGTTTTTGCTCGAACATTAATTGCCTCCAAATGGTATTTAATTAACTTCCCGAGCCCCTGGAAGCATGAAAATCACTTTAAACATGCTAATTTTAGCTCTAACACTGATGATCCACCTACAAATGTGAACTGACGTTCAAAAATAAAACATTTGAAAACGGACCATTTTCCACATTTCTGAAGCATGACGTAATGGGGGGGTGTTATCTCTTTTGTCGAAAATCAGCCGTTTTTGCTCGAACATTAAATGCCTCCAAATGGTATTTATTTCACTTCCCGGGGTGAAGAAACCCTTTTTGAGAACTCAGAGTGAGTAAATTGGCCATTTTCATGCACTTTTAACCATTCCATTAATCTTGTGTTTTGGGCCCCTGGAAGCATGAAAATCACTTTAAACATGCTAATTTTAGCTCTAACACTGATGATCCACCTACAAATGTGAACTGACGTTCAAAAATAAAACATTTGAAAACGGACCATTTTCCACATTTCTGAAGCATGATGTAATGGGGGGGTGTTATCTCTTTTGTCGAAAATCAGCTGTTTTTGCTCGAACATTAAATGCCTCCAAATGGTATTTAATTAACTTCCCGGGGTGAAGAAACCCTTTTTGAGAACTCAGAGTGAGTAAATTGGCCATTTTCATGCACTTTTAACCATTCCATAAATCTTGTGTTTTGGGCCCCTGGAAGCATGAAAATCACTTTAAACATGCTAATTTTAGCTCTAACACTGATGATCCACCTACAAATGTGAACTGACGTTCAAAAATAAAACATTTGAAAACGGACCATTTTCCACATTTCTGAAGCATGACGTAATGGGGGGGTGTTATCTCTTTTGTCGAAAATCAGCCGTTTTTGCTCGAACATTAAATGCCTCCAAATGGTATTTAATTAACTTCCCGAGCCCCTGGAAGCATGAAAATCACTTTAAACATGCTAATTTTAGCTCTAACACTGATGATCCACCTACAAATGTGAACTGACGTTCAAAAATAAAACATTTGAAAACGGACCATTTTCCACATTTCTGAAGCATGACGTAATGGGGGGGGGTGTTATCTCTTTTGTCGAAAATCAGCCGTTTTTGCTCGAACATTAAATGCCTCCAAATGGTATTTAATTAACTTCCCGAGCCCCTGGAAGCATGAAAATCACTTTAAACATGCTAATTTTAGCTCTAACACTGATGATCCACCTACAAATGTGAACTGACGTTCAAAAATAAAACATTTGAAAACGGACCATTTTCCACATTTCTGAAGCATGACGTAATGGGGGGGTGTTATCTCTTTTGTCGAAAATCAGCCGTTTTTGCTCGAACATTAAATGCCTCCAAATGGTATTTATTTCACTTCCCGGGGTGAAGAAACCCTTTTTGAGAACTCAGAGTGAGTAAATTGGCCATTTTCATGCACTTTTAACCATTCCATTAATCTTGTGTTTTGGGCCCCTGGAAGCATGAAATTCACTTTAAACATGCTAATTTTAGCTCTAACACTGATGATCCACCTACAAATGTGAACTGACGTTCAAAAATAAAACATTTGAAAACGGACCTTTTTCCACATTTCTGAAGCATGACGTAATGGGGGGGTGTTATCTCTTTTGTCGAAAATCAGCCGTTTTTGCTCGAACATTAAATGCCTCCAAATGGTATTTAATTAACTTCCCGAGCCCCTGGAAGCATGAAAATCACTTTAAACATGCTAATTTTAGCTCTAACACTGATGATCCACCTACAAATGTGAACTGACGTTCAAAAATACAACATTTGAAAATGGACCATTTTCCACATTTCTGAAGCATGACGTAATGGGGGGGTGTTATCTCTTTTGTCGAAAATCAGCCGTTTTTGCTCGAACATTAAATGCCTCCAAATGGTATTTATTTCACTTCCCGGGGTGAAGAAACCCTTTTTGAGAACTCAGAGTGAGTAAATTGGCCATTTTCATGCACTTTTAACCATTCCATTAATCTTGTGTTTTGGGCCCCTGGAAGCATGAAAATCACTTCAAACATGCTAATTTTAGCTCTAACACTGATGATCCACCTACAAATGTGAACTGACGTTCAAAAATAAAACATTTGAAAACGGACCATTTTCCACATTTCTGAAGCATGACGTAATGGGGGGGTGTTATCTCTTTTGTCGAAAATCAGCCGTTTTTGCTCGAACATTAAATGCCTCCAAATGGTATTTAATTAACTTCCCGGGGTGAAGAAACCCTTTTTGGGAACTCAGAGTGAGTAAATTGGCCATTTTCATGCACTTTTAACCATTCCATAAATCTTGTGTTTTGGGCCCCTGGAAGCATGAAAATCACTTTAAACATGCTAATTTTAGCTCTAACACTGATGATCCACCTACAAATGTGAACTGACGTTCAAAAATAAAACATTTGAAAACGGACCATTTTCCACATTTCTGAAGCATGACGTAATGGGGGGGTGTTATCTCTTTTGTCGAAAATCAGCCGTTTTTGCTCGAACATTAAATGCCTCCAAATGGTATTTAATTAACTTCCCGAGCCCCTGGAAGCATGAAAATCACTTTAAACATGCTACTTTTAGCTCTAACACTGATGATCCACCTACAAATGTGAACTGACGTTCAAAAATAAAACATTTGAAACCGGACCATTTTCCACATTTCTGAAGCATGACGTAATGGGGGGGTGTTATCTCTTTTGTCGAAAATCAGCCGTTTTTGCTCGAACATTAAATGCCTCCAAATGGTATTTAATTAACTTCCCGGGGTGAAGAAACCCTTTTTGAGAACTCAGAGTGAGTAAATTGGCCATTTTCATGCACTTTTAACCATTCCATAAATCTTGTGTTTTGGGCCCCTGGAAGCATGAAAATCACTTTAAACATGCTAATTTTAGCTCTAACACTGATGATCCACCTACAAATGTGAACTGACGTTCAAAAATAAAACATTTGAAAACGGACCATTTTCCACATTTCTGAAGCATGACGTAATGGGGGGGGTGTTATCTCTTTTGTCGAAAATCAGCCGTTTTTGCTCGAACATTAAATGCCTCCAAATGGTGTTTAATTAACTTCCCGAGCCCCTGGAAGCATGAAAATCTCTTTAAACATGCTAATTTTAGCTCTAACACTGATGATCCACCTACAAATATGAACTGACGTTCAAAAATAAAACATTTGAAAACGGACCATTTTCCACATTTCTGAAGCATGACGTAATGGGGGGGTGTTATCTCTTTTGTCGAAAATCAGCCGTTTTTGCTCGAACATTAAATGCCTCCAAATGGTATTTATTTCACTTCCCGGGGTGAAGAAACCCTTTTTGAGAACTCAGAGTGAGTAAATTGGCCATTTTCATGCACTTTTAACCATTCCATTAATCTTGTGTTTTGGGCCCCTGGAAGCATGAAAATCACTTTAAACATGCTAATTTTAGCTCTTACACTGATGATCCACCTACAAATGTGAACTGACGTTCAAAAATAAAACATTTGAAAACGGACCATTTTCCACATTTCTGAAGCATGACGTAATGGGGGGGTGTTATCTCTTTTGTCGAAAATCAGCCGTTTTTGCTCGAACATTAAATGCCTCCAAATGGTATTTAATTAACTTCCCGAGCCCCTGGAAGCATGAAAATCACTTTAAACATGCTAATTTTAGCTCTAACACTGATGATCCACCTACAAATGTGAACTGACGTTCAAAAATAAAACATTTGAAACCGGACCATTTTCCACATTTCTGAAGCATGACGTAATGGGGGGGTGTTATCTCTTTTGTCGAAAATCAGCCGTTTTTGCTCGAACATTAAATGCCTCCAAATGGTATTTAATTAACTTCCCGGGGTGAAGAAACCCTTTTTGAGAACTCAGAGTGAGTAAATTGGCCATTTTCATGCACTTTTAACCATTCCATAAATCTTGTGTTTTGGGCCCCTGGAAGCATGAAAATCACTTTAAACATGCTAATTTTAGCTCTAACACTGATGATCCACCTACAAATGTGAACTGACGTTCAAAAATAAAACATTTGAAAACGGACCATTTTCCACATTTCTGAAGCATGACGTAATGGGGGGGTGTTATCTCTTTTGTCGAAAATCAGCCGTTTTTGCTCGAACATTAAATGCCTCCAAATGGTATTTAATTAACTTCCCGAGCCCCTGGAAGCATGAAAATCACTTTAAACATGCTAATTTTAGCTCTAACACTGATGATCCACCTACAAATGTGAACTGACGTTCAAAAATAAAACATTTGAAAACGGACCATTTTCCACATTTCTGAAGCATGACGTAATGGGGGGGTGTTATCTCTTTTGTCGAAAATCAGCCGTTTTTGCTCGAACATTAAATGCCTCCAAATGGTATTTAATTGACTTCCCGGGGTGAAGAAACCCTTTTTGAGAACTCAGAGTGAGTAAATTGGCCATTTTCATGCACTTTTAACCATTCCATAAATCTTGTGTTTTGGGCCCCTGGAAGCATGAAAATCACTTTAAACATGCTAATTTTAGCTCTAACACTGATGATCCACCTACAAATGTGAACTGACGTTCAAAAATAAAACATTTGAAAACGGACCATTTTCCACATTTCTGAAGCATGACGTAATGGGGGGGTGTTATCTCTTTTGTCGAAAATCAGCCGTTTTTGCTCGAACATTAAATGCCTCCAAATGGTATTTAATTAACTTCCCGAGCCCCTGGAAGCATGAAAATCACTTTAAACATGCTAATTTTAGCTCTAACACTGATGATCCACCTACAAATGTGAACTGACGTTCAAAAATAAAACATTTGAAAACGGACCATTTTCCACATTTCTGAAGCATGACGTAATGGGGGGGGTGTTATCTCTTTTGTCGAAAATCAGCCGTTTTTGCTCGAACATTAAATGCCTCCAAATGGTATTTAATTAACTTCCCGAGCCCCTGGAAGCATGAAAATCACTTTAAACATGCTAATTTTAGCTCTAACACTGATGATCCACCTACAAATGTGAATTGACGTTCGAAAATAAAACATTTGAAAACGGACCATTTTCCACATTTCTGAAGCATGACGTAATGGGGGGGTGTTATCTCTTTTGTCGAAAATCAGCCGTTTTTGCTCGAACATTAAATGCCTCCAAATGGTATTTATTTCACTTCCCGGGGTGAAGAAACCCTTTTTGAGAACTCAGAGTGAGTAAATTGGCCATTTTCATGCACTTTTAACCATTCCATTAATCTTGTGTTTTGGGCCCCTGGAAGCATGAAATTCACTTTAAACATGCTAATTTTAGCTCTAACACTGATGATCCACCTACAAATGTGAACTGACGTTCAAAAATAAAACATTTGAAAACGGACCATTTTCCACATTTCTGAAGCATGACGTAATGGGGGGGGGGTGTTATCTCTTTTGTCGAAAATCAGCCGTTTTTGCTCGAACATTAAATGCCTCCAAATGGTATTTAATTAACTTCCCGAGCCCCTGGAAGCATGAAAATCACTTTAAACATGCTAATTTTAGCTCTAACACTGATGATCCACCTACAAATGTGAACTGACGTTCAAAAATACAACATTTGAAAATGGACCATTTTCCACATTTCTGAAGCATGACGTAATGGGGGGGGTGTTATCTCTTTTGTCGAAAATCAGCCGTTTTTGCTCGAACATTAAATGCCTCCAAATGGTATTTAATTAACTTCCCGAGCCCCTGGAAGCATGAAAATCACTTTAAACATGCTAATTTTAGCTCTAACACTGATGATCCACCTACAAATGTGAATTGACGTTCGAAAATAAAACATTTGAAAACGGACCATTTTCCACATTTCTGAAGCATGACGTAATGGGGGGGTGTTATCTCTTTTGTCGAAAATCAGCCGTTTTTGCTCGAACATTAAATGCCTCCAAATGGTATTTATTTCACTTCCCGGGGTGAAGAAACCCTTTTTGAGAACTCAGAGTGAGTAAATTGGCCATTTTCATGCACTTTTAACCATTCCATTAATCTTGTGTTTTGGGCCCCTGGAAGCATGAAATTCACTTTAAACATGCTAATTTTAGCTCTAACACTGATGATCCACCTACAAATGTGAACTGACGTTCAAAAATAAAACATTTGAAAACGGACCATTTTCCACATTTCTGAAGCATGACGTAATGGGGGGGGTGTTATCTCTTTTGTCGAAAATCAGCCGTTTTTGCTCGAACATTAAATGCCTCCAAATGGTATTTAATTAACTTCCCGAGCCCCTGGAAGCATGAAAATCACTTTAAACATGCTAATTTTAGCTCTAACACTGATGATCCACCTACAAATGTGAACTGACGTTCGAAAATACAACATTTGAAAATGGACCATTTTCCACATTTCTGAAGCATGACGTAATGGGGGGGTGTTATCTCTTTTGTCGAAAATCAGCCGTTTTTGCTCGAACATTAAATGCCTCCAAATGGTATTTATTTCACTTCCCGGGGTGAAGAAACCTTTTTTGAGAACTCAGAGTAAGTAAATTGGCCATTTTCATGCACTTTTAACCATTCCATTAATCTTGTGTTTTGGGCCCCTGGAAGCATGAAAATCACTTCAAACATGCTAATTTTAGCTCTAACACTGATGATCCACCTACAAATGTGAACTGACGTTCAAAAATAAAACATTTGAAAACGGACCATTTTCCACATTTCTGAAGCATGACGTAATGGGGGGGTGTTATCTCTTTTGTCGAAAATCAGCCGTTTTTGCTCGAACATTAAATGCCTCCAAATGGTATTTAATTAACTTCCCGGGGTGAAGAAACCCTTTTTGAGAACTCAGAGTGAGTAAATTGGCCATTTTCATGCACTTTTAACCATTCTATAAATCTTGTGTTTTGGGCCCCTGGAAGCATGAAAATCACTTTAAACATGCTAATTTTAGCTCTAACACTGATGATCCACCTACAAATGTGAACTGACGTTCAAAAATAAAACATTTGAAAACGGACCATTTTCCACATTTCTGAAGCATGACGTAATGGGGGGGTGTTATCTCTTTTGTCGAAAATCAGCCGTTTTTGCTCGAACATTAAATGCCTCCAAATGGTATTTAATTAACTTCCCGAGCCCCTGGAAGCATGAAAATCACTTTAAACATGCTACTTTTAGCTCTAACACTGATGATCCACCTACAAATGTGAACTGACGTTCAAAAATAAAACATTTGAAACCGGACCATTTTCCACATTTCTGAAGCATGACGTAATGGGGGGGTGTTATCTCTTTTGTTGAAAATCAGCCGTTTTTGCTCGAACATTAAATGCCTCCAAATTGTATTTATTTAACTTCCCGGGGTGAAGAAACGCTTTTTGAGAAGTCAGAGTGAGTAAATTGGCCATTTTCATGCACTTTTAACCATTCCATAAATCTTGTGTTTTGGGCCCCTGGAAGCATGAAAATCACTTTAAACATGCTAATTTTAGCTCTAACACTGATGATCCACCTACAAATGTGAACTGACGTTCAAAAATAAAACATTTGAAAACGGACCATTTTCCACATTTCTGAAGCATGACGTAATGGGGGGGTGTTATCTCTTTTGTCGAAAATCAGCCGTTTTTGCTCGAACATTAAATGCCTCCAAATGGTATTTAATTAACTTCCCGAGCCCCTGGAAGCATGAAAATCACTTTAAACATGCTAATTTTAGCTCTAACACTGATGATCCACCTACAAATGTGAACTGGCGTTCAAAAATAAAACATTTGAAAACGGACCATTTTCCACATTTCTGAAGCATGACGTAATGGGGGGGTGTTATCTCTTTTGTCGAAAATCAGCCGTTTTTGCTCGAACATTAAATGCCTCCAAATGGTATTTATTTCACTTCCCGGGGTGAAGAAACCCTTTTTGAGAACTCAGAGTGAGTAAATTGGCCATTTTCATGCACTTTTAACCATTCCATTAATCTTGTGTTTTGGGCCCGTGGAAGCATGAAAATCACTTTAAACATGCTAATTTTAGCTCTTACACTGATGATCCACCTACAAATGTGAACTGACGTTCAAAAATAAAACATTTGAAAACGGACCATTTTCCACATTTCTGAAGCATGACGTAATGGGGGGGTGTTATCTCTTTTGTCGAAAATCAGCCGTTTTTGCTCGAACATTAAATGCCTCCAAATGGTATTTAATTAACTTCCCGAGCCCCTGGAAGCATGAAAATCACTTTAAACATGCTAATTTTAGCTCTAACACTGATGATCCACCTACAAATGTGAACTGACGTTCGAAAATACAACATTTGAAAATGGACCATTTTCCACATTTCTGAAGCATGACGTAATGGGGGGGTGTTATCTCTTTTGTCGAAAATCAGCCATTTTTGCTCGAACATTAAATGCCTCCAAATGGTATTTATTTCACTTCCCGGGGTGAAGAAACCCTTTTTGAGAACTCAGAGTAAGTAAATTGGCCATTTTCATGCACTTTTAACCATTCCATTAATCTTGTGTTTTGGGCCCCTGGAAGCATGAAAATCACTTCAAACATGCTAATTTTAGCTCTAACACTGATGATCCACCTACAAATGTGAACTGACGTTCAAAAATAAAACATTTGAAAACGGACCATTTTCCACATTTCTGAAGCATGACGTAATGGGGGGGTGTTATCTCTTTTGTCGAAAATCAGCCGTTTTTGCTCGAACATTAAATGCCTCCAAATGGTATTTAATTAACTTCCCGGGGTGAAGAAACCCTTTTTGAGAACTCAGAGTGAGTAAATTGGCCATTTTCATGCACTTTTAACCATTCCATAAATCTTGTGTTTTGGGCCCCTGGAAGCATGAAAATCACTTTAAACATGCTAATTTTAGCTCTAACACTGATGATCCACCTACAAATGTGAACTGACGTTCAAAAATAAAACATTTGAAAACGGACCATTTTCCACATTTCTGAAGCATGACGTAATGGGGGGGTGTTATCTCTTTTGTCGAAAATCAGCCGTTTTTGCTCGAACATTAAATGCCTCCAAATGGTATTTAATTAACTTCCCGGGGTGAAGAAACCCTTTTTGAGAACTCAGAGTGAGTAAATTGGCCATTTTCATGCACTTTTAACCATTCCATAAATCTTGTGTTTTGGGCCCCTGGAAGCATGAAAATCACTTTAAACATGCTAATTTTAGCTCTAACACTGATGATCCACCTACAAATGTGAACTGACGTTCAAAAATAAAACATTTGAAAACGGACCATTTTCCACATTTCTGAAGCATGACGTAATGGGGGGGTGTTATCTCTTTTGTCGAAAATCAGCCGTTTTTGCTCGAACATTAAATGCCTCCAAATGGTATTTAATTAACTTCCCGAGCCCCTGGAAGCATGAAAATCACTTTAAACATGCTACTTTTAGCTCTAACACTGATGATCCACCTACAAATGTGAACTGACGTTCAAAAATAAAACATTTGAAACCGGACCATTTTCCACATTTCTGAAGCATGACGTAATGGGGGGGTGTTATCTCTTTTGTCGAAAATCAGCCGTTTTTGCTCGAACATTAAATGCCTCCAAATGGTATTTATTTAACTTCCCGGGGTGAAGAAACGCTTTTTGAGAAGTCAGAGTGAGTAAATTGGCCATTTTCATGCACTTTTAACCATTCCATAAATCTTGTGTTTTGGGCCCCTGGAAGCATGAAAATCACTTTAAACATGCTAATTTTAGCTCTAACACTGATGATCCACCTACAAATGTGAACTGACGTTCAAAAATAAAACATTTGAAAACGGACCATTTTCCACATTTCTGAAGCATGACGTAATGGGGGGGTGTTATCTCTTTTGTCGAAAATCAGCCGTTTTTGCTCGAACATTAAATGCCTCCAAATGGTATTTAATTAACTTCCCGAGCCCCTGGAAGCATGAAAATCACTTTAAACATGCTAATTTTAGCTCTAACACTGATGATCCACCTACAAATGTGAACTGGCGTTCAAAAATAAAACATTTGAAAACGGACCATTTTCCACATTTCTGAAGCATGACGTAATGGGGGGGTGTTATCTCTTTTGTCGAAAATCAGCCGTTTTTGCTCGAACATTAAATGCCTCCAAATGGTATTTATTTCACTTCCCGGGGTGAAGAAACCCTTTTTGAGAACTCAGAGTGAGTAAATTGGCCATTTTCATGCACTTTTAACCATTCCATTAATCTTGTGTTTTGGGCCCGTGGAAGCATGAAAATCACTTTAAACATGCTAATTTTAGCTCTTACACTGATGATCCACCTACAAATGTGAACTGACGTTCAAAAATAAAACATTTGAAACCGGACCATTTTCCACATTTCTGAAGCATGACGTAATGGGGGGGTGTTATCTCTTTTGTCGAAAATCAGCCGTTTTTGCTCGAACATTAAATGCCTCCAAATGGTATTTAATTAACTTCCCGGGGTGAAGAAACCCTTTTTGAGAACTCAGAGTGAGTAAATTGGCCATTTTCATGCACTTTTAACCATTCCATAAATCTTGTGTTTTGGGCCCCTGGAAGCATGAAAATCACTTTAAACATGCTAATTTTAGCTCTAACACTGATGATCCACCTACAAATGTGAACTGACGTTCAAAAATAAAACATTTGAAAACGGACCATTTTCCACATTTCTGAAGCATGACGTAATGGGGGGGTGTTATCTCTTTTGTCGAAAATCAGCCGTTTTTGCTCGAACATTAAATGCCTCCAAATAGTATTTAATTAACTTCCCGAGCCCCTGGAAGCATGAAAATCACTTTAAACATGCTAATTTTAGCTCTAACACTGATGATCCACCTACAAATGTGAACTGACGTTCAAAAATAAAACATTTGAAAACGGACCATTTTCCACATTTCTGAAGCATGACGTAATGGGGGGGTGTTATCTCTTTTGTCGAAAATCAGCCGTTTTTGCTCGAACATTAAATGCCTCCAAATGGTATTTATTTCACTTCCCGGGGTGAAGAAACCCTTTTTGAGAACTCAGAGTGAGTAAATTGGCCATTTTCATGCAATTTTAACCATTCCATTAATCTTGTGTTTTGGGCCCCTGGAAGCATGACAATCACTTTAAACATGCTCATTTTAGCTCTAACACTGATGATCCACCTACAAATGTGAACTGACGTTCAAAAATAAAACATTTGAAAACGGACCATTTTCCACATTTCTGAAGCATGATGTAATGGGGGGGTGTTATCTCTTTTGTCGAAAATCAGCCGTTTTTGCTCGAACATTAAATGCCTCCAAATGGTATTTAATTAACTTCCCGGGGTGAAGAAACCCTTTTTGAGAACTCAGAGTGAGTAAATTGGCCATTTTCATGCACTTTTAACCATTCCATAAATCTTGTGTTTTGGGCCCCTGGAAGCATGAAAATCACTTTAAACATGATAATTTTAGCTCTAACACTGATGATCCACCTACAAATGTGAACTGACGTTCAAAAATAAAACATTTGAAAACGGACCATTTTCCACATTTCTGAAGCATGACGTAATGGGGGGGTGTTATCTCTTTTGTCGAAAATCAGCCGTTTTTGCTCGAACATTAAATGCCTCCAAATGGTATTTAATTAACTTCCCGAGCCCCTGGAAGCATGAAAATCACTTTAAACATGCTAATTTTAGCTCTAACACTGATGATCCACCTACAAATGTGAACTGACGTTCAAAAATAAAACATTTGAAAACGGACCATTTTCCACATTTCTGAAGCATGACGTAATGGGGGGGTGTTATCTCTTTTGTCGAAAATCAGCCGTTTTTGCTCGAACATTAAATGCCTCCAAATGGTATTTAATTAACTTCCTGGGGTGAAGAAACCCTTTTTGAGAACTCAGAGTGAGTAAATTGGCCATTTTCATGCACTTTTAACCATTCCATAAATCTTGTGTTTTGGGCCCCTGGAAGCATGAAAATCACTTTAAACATGCTAATTTTAGCTCTAACACTGATGATCCACCTACAAATGTGAACTGACGTTCAAAAATAAAACATTTGAAAACGGACCATTTTCCACATTTCTGAAGCATGACGTAATGGGGGGGTGTTATCTCTTTTGTCGAAAATCAGCCGTTTTTGCTCGAACATTAAATGCCTCCAAATGGTATTTAATTAACTTGCCGAGCCCCTGGAAGCATGAAAATCACTTTAAACATGCTAATTTTAGCTCTAACACTGATGATCCACCTACAAATGTGAACTGACGTTCAAAAATAAAACATTTGAAAATGGACCATTTTCCACATTTCTGAAGCATGACGTAATGGGGGGGTGTTATCTCTTTTGTCGAAAATCAGCCGTTTTTGCTCGAACATTAAATGCCTCCAAATGGTATTTAATTAACTTCCCGAGCCCCTGGAAGCATGAAAATCACTTTAAACATGCTAATTTTAGCTCTAACACTGATGATCCACCTACAAATGTGAACTGACGTTCAAAAATAAAACATTTGAAAACGGACCATTTTCCACATTTCTGAAGCATGACGTAATGGGGGGGGTGTTATCTCTTTTGTCGAAAATCAGCTGTTTTTGCTCGAACATTAAATGCCTCCAAATGGTATTTATTTCACTTCCCGGGGTGAAGAAACCCTTTTTGAGAACTCAGAGTGAGTAAATTGGCCATTTTCATGCACTTTTAACCATTCCATTAATCTTGTGTTTTGGGCCCCTGGAAGCATGAAAATCACTTTAAACATGCTAATTTTAGCTCTAACACTGATGATCCACCTACAAATGTGAACTGACGTTCAAAAATAAAACATTTGAAAACGGACCATTTTCCACATTTCTGAAGCATGACGTAATGGGGGGGTGTTATCTCTTTTGTTGAAAATCAGCCGTTTTTGCTCGAACATTAAATGCCTCCAAATGGTATTTAATTAACTTCCCGGGGTGAAGAAACCCTTTTTGAGAACTCAGAGTGAGTAAATTGGCCATTTTCATGCACTTTTAACCATTCCATAAATCTTGTGTTTTGGGCCCCTGGAAGCATGAAAATCACTTTAAACATGCTAATTTTAGCTCTAACACTGATGATCCACCTACAAATGTGAACTGACGTTCAAAAATAAAACATTTGAAAACGGACCATTTTCCACATTTCTGAAGCATGACGTAATGGGGGGGTGTTATCTCTTTTGTCGAAAATCAGCCGTTTTTGCTCGAACATTAAATGCCTCCAAATGGTATTTAATTAACTTCCCGAGCCCCTGGAAGCATGAAAATCACTTTAAACATGCTAATTTTAGCTCTAACACTGATGATCCACCTACAAATGTGAACTGACGTTCAAAAATAAAACATTTGAAAACGGACCATTTTCCACATTTCTGAAGCATGACGTAATGGGGGGGTGTTATCTCTTTTGTCGAAAATCAGCCGTTTTTGCTCGAACATTAAATGCCTCCAAATGGTATTTAATTAACTTCCCGGGGTGAAGAAACCCTTTTTGAGAACTCAGAGTGAGTAAATTGGCCATTTTCATGCACTTTTAACCATTCCATAAATCTTGTGTTTTGGGCCCCTGGAAGCATGAAAATCACTTTAAACATGCTAATTTTAGCTCTAACACTGATGATCCACCTACAAATGTGAACTGACGTTCAAAAATAAAACATTTGAAAACGGACCATTTTCCACATTTCTGAAGCATGACGTAATGGGGGGGTGTTATCTCTTTTGTCGAAAATCAGCCGTTTTTGCTCGAACATTAAATGCCTCCAAATGGTATTTAATTAACTTCCCGAGCCCCTGGAAGCATGAAAATCACTTTAAACATGCTAATTTTAGCTCTAACACTGATGATCCACCTACAAATGTGAACTGACGTTCAAAAATAAAACATTTGAAAACGGACCATTTTCCACATTTCTGAAGCATGACGTAATGGGGGGGGTGTTATCTCTTTTGTCGAAAATCAGCTGTTTTTGCTCGAACATTAAATGCCTCCAAATGGTATTTATTTCACTTCCCGGGGTGAAGAAACCCTTTTTGAGAACTCAGAGTGAGTAAATTGGCCATTTTCATGCACTTTTAACCATTCCATTAATCTTGTGTTTTGGGCCCCTGGAAGCATGAAAATCACTTTAAACATGCTAATTTTAGCTCTAACACTGATGATCCACCTACAAATGTGAACTGACGTTCAAAAATAAAACATTTGAAAACGGACCATTTTCCACATTTCTGAAGCATGACGTAATGGGGGGGGTGTTATCTCTTTTGTCGAAAATCAGCCGTTTTTGCTCGAACATTAAATGCCTCCAAATGGTATTTAATTAACTTCCCGAGCCCCTGGAAGCATGAAAATCACTTTAAACATGCTAATTTTAGCTCTAACACTGATGATCCACCTACAAATGTGAACTGACGTTCAAAAATAAAACATTTGAAAACGGACCATTTTCCACATTTCTGAAGCATGACGTAATGGGGGGGTGTTATCTCTTTTGTCGAAAATCAGCCGTTTTTGCTCGAACATTAAATGCCTCCAAATGGTATTTATTTAACTTCCCGGGGTGAAGAAACGCTTTTTGAGAAGTCAGAGTGAGTAAATTGGCCATTTTCATGCACTTTTAACCATTCCATAAATCTTGTGTTTTGGGCCCCTGGAAGCATGAAAATCACTTTAAACATGCTAATTTTAGCTCTAACACTGATGATCCACCTACAAATGTGAACTGACGTTCAAAAATAAAACATTTGAAAACGGACCATTTTCCACATTTCTGAAGCATGACGTAATGGGGGGGTGTTATCTCTTTTGTCGAAAATCAGCCGTTTTTGCTCGAACATTAAATGCCTCCAAATGGTATTTAATTAACTTCCCGAGCCCCTGGAAGCATGAAAATCACTTTAAACATGCTAATTTTAGCTCTAACACTGATGATCCACCTACAAATGTGAACTGGCGTTCAAAAATAAAACATTTGAAAACGGACCATTTTCCACATTTCTGAAGCATGACGTAATGGGGGGGTGTTATCTCTTTTGTCGAAAATCAGCCGTTTTTGCTCGAACATTAAATGCCTCCAAATGGTATTTATTTCACTTCCCGGGGTGAAGAAACCCTTTTTGAGAACTCAGAGTGAGTAAATTGGCCATTTTCATGCACTTTTAACCATTCCATTAATCTTGTGTTTTGGGCCCGTGGAAGCATGAAAATCACTTTAAACATGCTAATTTTAGCTCTTACACTGATGATCCACCTACAAATGTGAACTGACGTTCAAAAATAAAACATTTGAAACCGGACCATTTTCCACATTTCTGAAGCATGACGTAATGGGGGGGTGTTATCTCTTTTGTCGAAAATCAGCCGTTTTTGCTCGAACATTAAATGCCTCCAAATGGTATTTAATTAACTTCCCGGGGTGAAGAAACCCTTTTTGAGAACTCAGAGTGAGTAAATTGGCCATTTTCATGCACTTTTAACCATTCCATAAATCTTGTGTTTTGGGCCCCTGGAAGCATGAAAATCACTTTAAACATGCTAATTTTAGCTCTAACACTGATGATCCACCTACAAATGTGAACTGACGTTCAAAAATAAAACATTTGAAAACGGACCATTTTCCACATTTCTGAAGCATGACGTAATGGGGGGGTGTTATCTCTTTTGTCGAAAATCAGCCGTTTTTGCTCGAACATTAAATGCCTCCAAATAGTATTTAATTAACTTCCCGAGCCCCTGGAAGCATGAAAATCACTTTAAACATGCTAATTTTAGCTCTAACACTGATGATCCACCTACAAATGTGAACTGACGTTCAAAAATAAAACATTTGAAAACGGACCATTTTCCACATTTCTGAAGCATGACGTAATGGGGGGGTGTTATCTCTTTTGTCGAAAATCAGCCGTTTTTGCTCGAACATTAAATGCCTCCAAATGGTATTTATTTCACTTCCCGGGGTGAAGAAACCCTTTTTGAGAACTCAGAGTGAGTAAATTGGCCATTTTCATGCAATTTTAACCATTCCATTAATCTTGTGTTTTGGGCCCCTGGAAGCATGACAATCACTTTAAACATGCTCATTTTAGCTCTAACACTGATGATCCACCTACAAATGTGAACTGACGTTCAAAAATAAAACATTTGAAAACGGACCATTTTCCACATTTCTGAAGCATGATGTAATGGGGGGGTGTTATCTCTTTTGTCGAAAATCAGCCGTTTTTGCTCGAACATTAAATGCCTCCAAATGGTATTTAATTAACTTCCCGGGGTGAAGAAACCCTTTTTGAGAACTCAGAGTGAGTAAATTGGCCATTTTCATGCACTTTTAACCATTCCATAAATCTTGTGTTTTGGGCCCCTGGAAGCATGAAAATCACTTTAAACATGATAATTTTAGCTCTAACACTGATGATCCACCTACAAATGTGAACTGACGTTCAAAAATAAAACATTTGAAAACGGACCATTTTCCACATTTCTGAAGCATGACGTAATGGGGGGGTGTTATCTCTTTTGTCGAAAATCAGCCGTTTTTGCTCGAACATTAAATGCCTCCAAATGGTATTTAATTAACTTCCCGAGCCCCTGGAAGCATGAAAATCACTTTAAACATGCTAATTTTAGCTCTAACACTGATGATCCACCTACAAATGTGAACTGACGTTCAAAAATAAAACATTTGAAAACGGACCATTTTCCACATTTCTGAAGCATGACGTAATGGGGGGGTGTTATCTCTTTTGTCGAAAATCAGCCGTTTTTGCTCGAACATTAAATGCCTCCAAATGGTATTTAATTAACTTCCTGGGGTGAAGAAACCCTTTTTGAGAACTCAGAGTGAGTAAATTGGCCATTTTCATGCACTTTTAACCATTCCATAAATCTTGTGTTTTGGGCCCCTGGAAGCATGAAAATCACTTTAAACATGCTAATTTTAGCTCTAACACTGATGATCCACCTACAAATGTGAACTGACGTTCAAAAATAAAACATTTGAAAACGGACCATTTTCCACATTTCTGAAGCATGACGTAATGGGGGGGTGTTATCTCTTTTGTCGAAAATCAGCCGTTTTTGCTCGAACATTAAATGCCTCCAAATGGTATTTAATTAACTTCCCGAGCCCCTGGAAGCATGAAAATCACTTTAAACATGCTAATTTTAGCTCTAACACTGATGATCCACCTACAAATGTGAACTGACGTTCAAAAATAAAACATTTGAAAACGGACCATTTTCCACATTTCTGAAGCATGACGTAATGGGGGGGGTGTTATCTCTTTTGTCGAAAATCAGCTGTTTTTGCTCGAACATTAAATGCCTCCAAATGGTATTTATTTCACTTCCCGGGGTGAAGAAACCCTTTTTGAGAACTCAGAGTGAGTAAATTGGCCATTTTCATGCACTTTTAACCATTCCATTAATCTTGTGTTTTGGGCCCCTGGAAGCATGAAAATCACTTTAAACATGCTAATTTTAGCTCTAACACTGATGATCCACCTACAAATGTGAACTGACGTTCAAAAATAAAACATTTGAAAACGGACCATTTTCCACATTTCTGAAGCATGACGTAATGGGGGGGTGTTATCTCTTTTGTCGAAAATCAGCCGTTTTTGCTCGAACATTAAATGCCTCCAAATGGTATTTAATTAACTTCCCGGGGTGAAGAAACCCTTTTTGAGAACTCAGAGTGAGTAAATTGGCCATTTTCATGCACTTTTAACCATTCCATAAATCTTGTGTTTTGGGCCCCTGGAAGCATGAAAATCACTTTAAACATGCTAATTTTAGCTCTAACACTGATGATCCACCTACAAATGTGAACTGACGTTCAAAAATAAAACATTTGAAAACGGACCATTTTCCACATTTCTGAAGCATGACGTAATGGGGGGGTGTTATCTCTTTTGTCGAAAATCAGCCGTTTTTGCTCGAACATTAAATGCCTCCAAATGGTATTTAATTAACTTCCCGAGCCCCTGGAAGCATGAAAATCACTTTAAACATGCTAATTTTAGCTCTAACACTGATGATCCACCTACAAATGTGAACTGACGTTCAAAAATAAAACATTTGAAAACGGACCATTTTCCACATTTCTGAAGCATGACGTAATGGGGGGGTGTTATCTCTTTTGTCGAAAATCAGCCGTTTTTGCTCGAACATTAAATGCCTCCAAATGGTATTTAATTAACTTCCCGGGGTGAAGAAACCCTTTTTGAGAACTCAGAGTGAGTAAATTGGCCATTTTCATGCACTTTTAACCATTCCATAAATCTTGTGTTTTGGGCCCCTGGAAGCATGAAAATCACTTTAAACATGCTAATTTTAGCTCTAACACTGATGATCCACCTACAAATGTGAACTGACGTTCAAAAATAAAACATTTGAAAACGGACCATTTTCCACATTTCTGAAGCATGACGTAATGGGGGGGTGTTATCTCTTTTGTCGAAAATCAGCCGTTTTTGCTCGAACATTAAATGCCTCCAAATGGTATTTAATTAACTTCCCGAGCCCCTGGAAGCATGAAAATCACTTTAAACATGCTAATTTTAGCTCTAACACTGATGATCCACCTACAAATGTGAACTGACGTTCAAAAATAAAACATTTGAAAACGGACCATTTTCCACATTTCTGAAGCATGACGTAATGGGGGGGGGTGTTATCTCTTTTGTCGAAAATCAGCTGTTTTTGCTCGAACATTAAATGCCTCCAAATGGTATTTATTTCACTTCCCGGGGTGAAGAAACCCTTTTTGAGAACTCAGAGTGAGTAAATTGGCCATTTTCATGCACTTTTAACCATTCCATTAATCTTGTGTTTTGGGCCCCTGGAAGCATGAAAATCACTTTAAACATGCTAATTTTAGCTCTAACACTGATGATCCACCTACAAATGTGAACTGACGTTCAAAAATAAAACATTTGAAAACGGACCATTTTCCACATTTCTGAAGCATGACGTAATGGGGGGGGTGTTATCTCTTTTGTCGAAAATCAGCCGTTTTTGCTCGAACATTAAATGCCTCCAAATGGTATTTAATTAACTTCCCGAGCCCCTGGAAGCATGAAAATCACTTTAAACATGCTAATTTTAGCTCTAACACTGATGATCCACCTACAAATGTGAACTGACGTTCAAAAATAAAACATTTGAAAACGGACCATTTTCCACATTTCTGAAGCATGACGTAATGGGGGGGTGTTATCTCTTTTGTCGAAAATCAGCCGTTTTTGCTCGAACATTAAATGCCTCCAAATGGTATTTAATTAACTTCCCGGGGTGAAGAAACCCTTTTTAAGAACTCAGAGTGAGTAAATTGGCCATTTTCATGCACTTTTAACCATTCCATAAATCTTGTGTTTTGGGCCCCTGGAAGCATGAAAATCACTTTAAACATGCTAATTTTAGCTCTAACACTGATGATCCACCTACAAATGTGAACTGACGTTCAAAAATAAAACATTTGAAAACGGACCATTTTCCACATTTCTGAAGCATGACGTAATGGGGGGGTGTTATCTCTTTTGTCGAAAATCAGCCGTTTTTGCTCGAACATTAAATGCCTCCAAATGGTATTTAATTAACTTCCCGAGCCCCTGGAAGCATGAAAATCACTTTAAACATGCTAATTTTAGCTCTAACACTGATGATCCACCTATAAATGTGAACTGACGTTCAAAAATAAAACATTTGAAACCGGACCATTTTCCACATTTCTGAAGCATGACGTAATGGGGGGGTGTTATCTCTTTTGTCGAAAATCAGCCGTTTTTGCTCGAACATTAAATGCCTCCAAATGGTATTTATTTAACTTCCCGGGGTGAAGAAACGCTTTTTGAGAAGTCAGAGTGAGTAAATTGGCCATTTTCATGCACTTTTAACCATTCCATAAATCTTGTGTTTTGGGCCCCTGGAAGCATGAAAATCACTTTAAACATGCTAATTTTAGCTCTAACACTGATGATCCACCTACAAATGTGAACTGACGTTCAAAAATAAAACATTTGAAAACGGACCATTTTCCACATTTCTGAAGCATGACGTAATGGGGGGGTGTTATCTCTTTTGTCGAAAATCAGCCGTTTTTGCTCGAACATTAAATGCCTCCAAATGGTATTTAATTAACTTCCCGAGCCCCTGGAAGCATGAAAATCACTTTAAACATGCTAATTTTAGCTCTAACACTGATGATCCACCTACAAATGTGAACTGGCGTTCAAAAATAAAACATTTGAAAACGGACCATTTTCCACATTTCTGAAGCATGACGTAATGGGGGGGTGTTATCTCTTTTGTCGAAAATCAGCCGTTTTTGCTCGAACATTAAATGCCTCCAAATGGTATTTATTTCACTTCCCGGGGTGAAGAAACCCTTTTTGAGAACTCAGAGTGAGTAAATTGGCCATTTTCATGCACTTTTAACCATTCCATTAATCTTGTGTTTTGGGCCCGTGGAAGCATGAAAATCACTTTAAACATGCTAATTTTAGCTCTTACACTGATGATCCACCTACAAATGTGAACTGACGTTCAAAAATAAAACATTTGAAACCGGACCATTTTCCACATTTCTGAAGCATGACGTAATGGGGGGGTGTTATCTCTTTTGTCGAAAATCAGCCGTTTTTGCTCGAACATTAAATGCCTCCAAATGGTATTTAATTAACTTCCCGGGGTGAAGAAACCCTTTTTGAGAACTCAGAGTGAGTAAATTGGCCATTTTCATGCACTTTTAACCATTCCATAAATCTTGTGTTTTGGGCCCCTGGAAGCATGAAAATCACTTTAAACATGCTAATTTTAGCTCTAACACTGATGATCCACCTACAAATGTGAACTGACGTTCAAAAATAAAACATTTGAAAACGGACCATTTTCCACATTTCTGAAGCATGACGTAATGGGGGGGTGTTATCTCTTTTGTCGAAAATCAGCCGTTTTTGCTCGAACATTAAATGCCTCCAAATAGTATTTAATTAACTTCCCGAGCCCCTGGAAGCATGAAAATCACTTTAAACATGCTAATTTTAGCTCTAACACTGATGATCCACCTACAAATGTGAACTGACGTTCAAAAATAAAACATTTGAAAACGGACCATTTTCCACATTTCTGAAGCATGACGTAATGGGGGGGTGTTATCTCTTTTGTCGAAAATCAGCCGTTTTTGCTCGAACATTAAATGCCTCCAAATGGTATTTATTTCACTTCCCGGGGTGAAGAAACCCTTTTTGAGAACTCAGAGTGAGTAAATTGGCCATTTTCATGCAATTTTAACCATTCCATTAATCTTGTGTTTTGGGCCCCTGGAAGCATGACAATCACTTTAAACATGCTCATTTTAGCTCTAACACTGATGATCCACCTACAAATGTGAACTGACGTTCAAAAATAAAACATTTGAAAACGGACCATTTTCCACATTTCTGAAGCATGATGTAATGGGGGGGTGTTATCTCTTTTGTCGAAAATCAGCCGTTTTTGCTCGAACATTAAATGCCTCCAAATGGTATTTAATTAACTTCCCGGGGTGAAGAAACCCTTTTTGAGAACTCAGAGTGAGTAAATTGGCCATTTTCATGCACTTTTAACCATTCCATAAATCTTGTGTTTTGGGCCCCTGGAAGCATGAAAATCACTTTAAACATGATAATTTTAGCTCTAACACTGATGATCCACCTACAAATGTGAACTGACGTTCAAAAATAAAACATTTGAAAACGGACCATTTTCCACATTTCTGAAGCATGACGTAATGGGGGGGTGTTATCTCTTTTGTCGAAAATCAGCCGTTTTTGCTCGAACATTAAATGCCTCCAAATGGTATTTAATTAACTTCCCGAGCCCCTGGAAGCATGAAAATCACTTTAAACATGCTAATTTTAGCTCTAACACTGATGATCCACCTACAAATGTGAACTGACGTTCAAAAATAAAACATTTGAAAACGGACCATTTTCCACATTTCTGAAGCATGACGTAATGGGGGGGTGTTATCTCTTTTGTCGAAAATCAGCCGTTTTTGCTCGAACATTAAATGCCTCCAAATGGTATTTAATTAACTTCCTGGGGTGAAGAAACCCTTTTTGAGAACTCAGAGTGAGTAAATTGGCCATTTTCATGCACTTTTAACCATTCCATAAATCTTGTGTTTTGGGCCCCTGGAAGCATGAAAATCACTTTAAACATGCTAATTTTAGCTCTAACACTGATGATCCACCTACAAATGTGAACTGACGTTCAAAAATAAAACATTTGAAAACGGACCATTTTCCACATTTCTGAAGCATGACGTAATGGGGGGGTGTTATCTCTTTTGTCGAAAATCAGCCGTTTTTGCTCGAACATTAAATGCCTCCAAATGGTATTTAATTAACTTGCCGAGCCCCTGGAAGCATGAAAATCACTTTAAACATGCTAATTTTAGCTCTAACACTGATGATCCACCTACAAATGTGAACTGACGTTCAAAAATAAAACATTTGAAAATGGACCATTTTCCACATTTCTGAAGCATGACGTAATGGGGGGGTGTTATCTCTTTTGTCGAAAATCAGCCGTTTTTGCTCGAACATTAAATGCCTCCAAATGGTATTTAATTAACTTCCCGAGCCCCTGGAAGCATGAAAATCACTTTAAACATGCTAATTTTAGCTCTAACACTGATGATCCACCTACAAATGTGAACTGACGTTCAAAAATAAAACATTTGAAAACGGACCATTTTCCACATTTCTGAAGCATGACGTAATGGGGGGGGTGTTATCTCTTTTGTCGAAAATCAGCTGTTTTTGCTCGAACATTAAATGCCTCCAAATGGTATTTATTTCACTTCCCGGGGTGAAGAAACCCTTTTTGAGAACTCAGAGTGAGTAAATTGGCCATTTTCATGCACTTTTAACCATTCCATTAATCTTGTGTTTTGGGCCCCTGGAAGCATGAAAATCACTTTAAACATGCTAATTTTAGCTCTAACACTGATGATCCACCTACAAATGTGAACTGACGTTCAAAAATAAAACATTTGAAAACGGACCATTTTCCACATTTCTGAAGCATGACGTAATGGGGGGGTGTTATCTCTTTTGTCGAAAATCAGCCGTTTTTGCTCGAACATTAAATGCCTCCAAATGGTATTTAATTAACTTCCCGGGGTGAAGAAACCCTTTTTGAGAACTCAGAGTGAGTAAATTGGCCATTTTCATGCACTTTTAACCATTCCATAAATCTTGTGTTTTGGGCCCCTGGAAGCATGAAAATCACTTTAAACATGCTAATTTTAGCTCTAACACTGATGATCCACCTACAAATGTGAACTGACGTTCAAAAATAAAACATTTGAAAACGGACCATTTTCCACATTTCTGAAGCATGACGTAATGGGGGGGTGTTATCTCTTTTGTCGAAAATCAGCCGTTTTTGCTCGAACATTAAATGCCTCCAAATGGTATTTAATTAACTTCCCGAGCCCCTGGAAGCATGAAAATCACTTTAAACATGCTAATTTTAGCTCTAACACTGATGATCCACCTACAAATGTGAACTGACGTTCAAAAATAAAACATTTGAAAACGGACCATTTTCCACATTTCTGAAGCATGACGTAATGGGGGGGTGTTATCTCTTTTGTCGAAAATCAGCCGTTTTTGCTCGAACATTAAATGCCTCCAAATGGTATTTAATTAACTTCCCGGGGTGAAGAAACCCTTTTTGAGAACTCAGAGTGAGTAAATTGGCCATTTTCATGCACTTTTAACCATTCCATAAATCTTGTGTTTTGGGCCCCTGGAAGCATGAAAATCACTTTAAACATGCTAATTTTAGCTCTAACACTGATGATCCACCTACAAATGTGAACTGACGTTCAAAAATAAAACATTTGAAAACGGACCATTTTCCACATTTCTGAAGCATGACGTAATGGGGGGGTGTTATCTCTTTTGTCGAAAATCAGCCGTTTTTGCTCGAACATTAAATGCCTCCAAATGGTATTTAATTAACTTCCCGAGCCCCTGGAAGCATGAAAATCACTTTAAACATGCTAATTTTAGCTCTAACACTGATGATCCACCTACAAATGTGAACTGACGTTCAAAAATAAAACATTTGAAAATGGACCATTTTCCACATTTCTGAAGCATGACGTAATGGGGGGGTGTTATCTCTTTTGTCGAAAATCAGCCGTTTTTGCTCGAACATTAAATGCCTCCAAATGGTATTTAATTAACTTCCCGAGCCCCTGGAAGCATGAAAATCACTTTAAACATGCTAATTTTAGCTCTAACACTGATGATCCACCTACAAATGTGAACTGACGTTCAAAAATAAAACATTTGAAAACGGACCATTTTCCACATTTCTGAAGCATGACGTAATGGGGGGGGTGTTATCTCTTTTGTCGAAAATCAGCTGTTTTTGCTCGAACATTAAATGCCTCCAAATGGTATTTATTTCACTTCCCGGGGTGAAGAAACCCTTTTTGAGAACTCAGAGTGAGTAAATTGGCCATTTTCATGCACTTTTAACCATTCCATTAATCTTGTGTTTTGGGCCCCTGGAAGCATGAAAATCACTTTAAACATGCTAATTTTAGCTCTAACACTGATGATCCACCTACAAATGTGAACTGACGTTCAAAAATAAAACATTTGAAAACGGACCATTTTCCACATTTCTGAAGCATGACGTAATGGGGGGGTGTTATCTCTTTTGTCGAAAATCAGCCGTTTTTGCTCGAACATTAAATGCCTCCAAATGGTATTTAATTAACTTCCCGAGCCCCTGGAAGCATGAAAATCACTTTAAACATGCTAATTTTAGCTCTAACACTGATGATCCACCTACAAATGTGAACTGACGTTCAAAAATAAAACATTTGAAAACGGACCATTTTCCACATTTCTGAAGCATGACGTAATGGGGGGGTGTTATCTCTTTTGTCGAAAATCAGCCGTTTTTGCTCGAACATTAAATGCCTCCAAATGGTATTTAATTAACTTCCCGGGGTGAAGAAACCCTTTTTAAGAACTCAGAGTGAGTAAATTGGCCATTTTCATGCACTTTTAACCATTCCATAAATCTTGTGTTTTGGGCCCCTGGAAGCATGAAAATCACTTTAAACATGCTAATTTTAGCTCTAACACTGATGATCCACCTACAAATGTGAACTGACGTTCAAAAATAAAACATTTGAAAACGGACCATTTTCCACATTTCTGAAGCATGACGTAATGGGGGGGTGTTATCTCTTTTGTCGAAAATCAGCCGTTTTTGCTCGAACATTAAATGCCTCCAAATGGTATTTAATTAACTTCCCGAGCCCCTGGAAGCATGAAAATCACTTTAAACATGCTAATTTTAGCTCTAACACTGATGATCCACCTATAAATGTGAACTGACGTTCAAAAATAAAACATTTGAAAACGGACCATTTTCCACATTTCTGAAGCATGACGTAATGGGGGGGTGTTATCTCTTTTGTCGAAAATCAGCCGTTTTTGCTCGAACATTAAATGCCTCCAAATGGTATTTATTTCACTTCCCGGGGTGAAGAAACCCTTTTTGAGAACTCAGAGTGAGTAAATTGGCCATTTTCATGCACTTTTAACCATTCCATAAATCTTGTGTTTTGGGCCCCTGGAAGCATGAAAATCACTTTAAACATGCTAATTTTAGCTCTAACACTGATGATCCACCTACAAATGTGAACTGACGTTCAAAAATAAAACATTTGAAAACGGACCATTTTCCACATTTCTGAAGCATGACGTAATGGGGGGGTGTTATCTCTTTTGTCGAAAATCAGCCGTTTTTGCTCGAACATTAAATGCCTCCAAATGGTATTTAATTAACTTCCCGAGCCCCTGGAAGCATGAAAATCACTTTAAACATGCTACTTTTAGCTCTAACACTGATGATCCACCTACAAATGTGAACTGACGTTCAAAAATAAAACATTTGAAACCGGACCATTTTCCACATTTCTGAAGCATGACGTAATGGGGGGTGTTATCTCTTTTGTCGAAAATCAGCCGTTTTTGCTCGAACATTAAATGCCTCCAAATGGTATTTATTTCACTTCCCGGGGTGAAGAAACCCTTTTTGAGAACTCAGAGTGAGTAAATTGGCCATTTTCATGCACTTTTAACCATTCCATAAATCTTGTGTTTTGGGCCCCTGGAAGCATGAAAATCACTTTAAACATGCTAATTTTAGCTCTAACACTGATGATCCACCTACAAATGTGAACTGACGTTCAAAAATAAAACATTTGAAAACGGACCATTTTCCACATTTCTGAAGCATGACGTAATGGGGGGGTGTTATCTCTTTTGTCGAAAATCAGCCGTTTTTGCTCGAACATTAAATGCCTCCAAATGGTATTTAATTAACTTCCCGAGCCCCTGGAAGCATGAAAATCACTTTAAACATGCTAATTTTAGCTCTAACACTGATGATCCACCTACAAATGTGAACTGGCGTTCAAAAATAAAACATTTGAAAACGGACCATTTTCCACATTTCTGAAGCATGACGTAATGGGGGGGGTGTTATCTCTTTTGTCGAAAATCAGCCGTTTTTGCTCGAACATTAAATGCCTCCAAATGGTATTTATTTCACTTCCCGGGGTGAAGAAACCCTTTTTGAGAACTCAGAGTGAGTAAATTGGCCATTTTCATGCACTTTTAACCATTCCATTAATCTTGTGTTTTGGGCCCGTGGAAGCATGAAAATCACTTTAAACATGCTAATTTTAGCTCTTACACTGATGATCCACCTACAAATGTGAACTGACGTTCAAAAATAAAACATTTGAAACCGGACCATTTTCCACATTTCTGAAGCATGACGTAATGGGGGGGTGTTATCTCTTTTGTCGAAAATCAGCCGTTTTTGCTCGAACATTAAATGCCTCCAAATGGTATTTAATTAACTTCCCGGGGTGAAGAAACCCTTTTTGGGAACTCAGAGTGAGTAAATTGGCCATTTTCATGCACTTTTAACCATTCCATAAATCTTGTGTTTTGGGCCCCTGGAAGCATGAAAATCACTTTAAACATGCTAATTTTAGCTCTAACACTGATGATCCACCTACAAATGTGAACTGACGTTCAAAAATAAAACATTTGAAAACGGACCATTTTCCACATTTCTGAAGCATGACGTAATGGGGGGGTGTTATCTCTTTTGTCGAAAATCAGCCGTTTTTGCTCGAACATTAAATGCCTCCAAATGGTATTTAATTAACTTCCCGAGCCCCTGGAAGCATGAAAATCACTTTAAACATGCTACTTTTAGCTCTAACACTGATGATCCACCTACAAATGTGAACTGACGTTCAAAAATAAAACATTTGAAACCGGACCATTTTCCACATTTCTGAAGCATGACGTAATGGGGGGGTGTTATCTCTTTTGTCGAAAATCAGCCGTTTTTGCTCGAACATTAAATGCCTCCAAATGGTATTTAATTAACTTCCCGGGGTGAAGAAACCCTTTTTGAGAACTCAGAGTGAGTAAATTGGCCATTTTCATGCACTTTTAACCATTCCATAAATCTTGTGTTTTGGGCCCCTGGAAGCATGAAAATCACTTTAAACATGCTAATTTTAGCTCTAACACTGATGATCCACCTACAAATGTGAACTGACGTTCAAAAATAAAACATTTGAAAACGGACCATTTTCCACATTTCTGAAGCATGACGTAATGGGGGGGTGTTATCTCTTTTGTCGAAAATCAGCCGTTTTTGCTCGAACATTAAATGCCTCCAAATGGTATTTAATTAACTTCCCGAGCCCCTGGAAGCATGAAAATCTCTTTAAACATGCTAATTTTAGCTCTAACACTGATGATCCACCTACAAATATGAACTGACGTTCAAAAATAAAACATTTGAAAACGGACCATTTTCCACATTTCTGAAGCATGACGTAATGGGGGGGTGTTATCTCTTTTGTCGAAAATCAGCCGTTTTTGCTCGAACATTAAATGCCTCCAAATGGTATTTTTTTCACTTCCCGGGGTGAAGAAACCCTTTTTGAGAACTCAGAGTGAGTAAATTGGCCATTTTCATGCACTTTTAACCATTCCATTAATCTTGTGTTTTGGGCCCGTGGAAGCATGAAAATCACTTTAAACATGCTAATTTTAGCTCTTACACTGATGATCCACCTACAAATGTGAACTGACGTTCAAAAATAAAACATTTGAAACCGGACCATTTTCCACATTTCTGAAGCATGACGTAATGGGGGGGTGTTATCTCTTTTGTCGAAAATCAGCCGTTTTTGCTCGAACATTAAATGCCTCCAAATGGTATTTAATTAACTTCCCGGGGTGAAGAAACCCTTTTTGAGAACTCAGAGTGAGTAAATTGGCCATTTTCATGCACTTTTAACCATTCCATAAATCTTGTGTTTTGGGCCCCTGGAAGCATGAAAATCACTTTAAACATGCTAATTTTAGCTCTAACACTGATGATCCACCTACAAATGTGAACTGACGTTCAAAAATAAAACATTTGAAAACGGACCATTTTCCACATTTCTGAAGCATGACGTAATGGGGGGGTGTTATCTCTTTTGTCGAAAATCAGCCGTTTTTGCTCGAACATTAAATGCCTCCAAATGGTATTTAATTAACTTCCCGAGCCCCTGGAAGCATGAAAATCACTTTAAACATGCTAATTTTAGCTCTAACACTGATGATCCACCTACAAATGTGAACTGACGTTCAAAAATAAAACATTTGAAACCGGACCATTTTCCACATTTCTGAAGCATGACGTAATGGGGGGGTGTTATCTCTTTTGTCGAAAATCAGCCGTTTTTGCTCGAACATTAAATGCCTCCAAATGGTATTTAATTAACTTCCCGGGGTGAAGAAACCCTTTTTGAGAACTCAGAGTGAGTAAATTGGCCATTTTCATGCACTTTTAACCATTCCATAAATCTTGTGTTTTGGGCCCCTGGAAGCATGAAAATCACTTTAAACATGCTAATTTTAGCTCTAACACTGATGATCCACCTACAAATGTGAACTGACGTTCAAAAATAAAACATTTGAAAACGGACCATTTTCCACATTTCTGAAGCATGACGTAATGGGGGGGTGTTATCTCTTTTGTCGAAAATCAGCCGTTTTTGCTCGAACATTAAATGCCTCCAAATGGTATTTAATTAACTTCCCGAGCCCCTGGAAGCATGAAAATCACTTTAAACATGCTAATTTTAGCTCTAACACTGATGATCCACCTACAAATGTGAACTGACGTTCAAAAATAAAACATTTGAAAACGGCCCATTTTCCACATTTCTGAAGCATGACGTAATGGGGGGGTGTTATCTCTTTTGTCGAAAATCAGCCGTTTTTGCTCGAACATTAAATGCCTCCAAATGGTATTTAATTGACTTCCCGGGGTGAAGAAACCCTTTTTGAGAACTCAGAGTGAGTAAATTGGCCATTTTCATGCACTTTTAACCATTCCATAAATCTTGTGTTTTGGGCCCCTGGAAGCATGAAAATCACTTTAAACATGCTAATTTTAGCTCTAACACTGATGATCCACCTACAAATGTGAACTGACGTTCAAAAATAAAACATTTAAAAACGGACCATTTTCCACATTTCTGAAGCATGACGTAATGGGGGGGTGTTATCTCTTTTGTCGAAAATCAGCCGTTTTTGCTCGAACATTAAATGCCTCCAAATGGTATTTAATTAACTTCCCGAGCCCCTGGAAGCATGAAAATCACTTTAAACATGCTAATTTTAGCTCTAACACTGATGATCCACCTACAAATGTGAACTGACGTTCAAAAATAAAACATTTGAAAACGGACCATTTTCCACATTTCTGAAGCATGACGTAATGGGGGGGGTGTTATCTCTTTTGTCGAAAATCAGCCGTTTTTGCTCGAACATTAAATGCCTCCAAATGGTATTTAATTAACTTCCCGAGCCCCTGGAAGCATGAAAATCACTTTAAACATGCTAATTTTAGCTCTAACACTGATGATCCACCTACAAATGTGAATTGACGTTCGAAAATAAAACATTTGAAAACGGACCATTTTCCACATTTCTGAAGCATGACGTAATGGGGGGGTGTTATCTCTTTTGTCGAAAATCAGCCGTTTTTGCTCGAACATTAAATGCCTCCAAATGGTATTTATTTCACTTCCCGGGGTGAAGAAACCCTTTTTGAGAACTCAGAGTGAGTAAATTGGCCATTTTCATGCACTTTTAACCATTCCATTAATCTTGTGTTTTGGGCCCCTGGAAGCATGAAATTCACTTTAAACATGCTAATTTTAGCTCTAACACTGATGATCCACCTACAAATGTGAACTGACGTTCAAAAATAAAACATTTGAAAACGGACCATTTTCCACATTTCTGAAGCATGACGTAATGGGGGGGGTGTTATCTCTTTTGTCGAAAATCAGCCGTTTTTGCTCGAACATTAAATGCCTCCAAATGGTATTTAATTAACTTCCCGAGCCCCTGGAAGCATGAAAATCACTTTAAACATGCTAATTTTAGCTCTAACACTGATGATCCACCTACAAATGTGAACTGACGTTCAAAAATACAACATTTGAAAATGGACCATTTTCCACATTTCTGAAGCATGACGTAATGGGGGGGGTGTTATCTCTTTTGTCGAAAATCAGCCGTTTTTGCTCGAACATTAAATGCCTCCAAATGGTATTTAATTAACTTCCCGAGCCCCTGGAAGCATGAAAATCACTTTAAACATGCTAATTTTAGCTCTAACACTGATGATCCACCTACAAATGTGAATTGACGTTCGAAAATAAAACATTTGAAAACGGACCATTTTCCACATTTCTGAAGCATGACGTAATGGGGGGGTGTTATCTCTTTTGTCGAAAATCAGCCGTTTTTGCTCGAACATTAAATGCCTCCAAATGGTATTTATTTCACTTCCCGGGGTGAAGAAACCCTTTTGGAGAACTCAGAGTGAGTAAATTGGCCATTTTCATGCACTTTTAACCATTCCATTAATCTTGTGTTTTGGGCCCCTGGAAGCATGAAATTCACTTTAAACATGCTAATTTTAGCTCTAACACTGATGATCCACCTACAAATGTGAACTGACGTTCAAAAATAAAACATTTGAAAACGGACCATTTTCCACATTTCTGAAGCATGACGTAATGGGGGGGGTGTTATTTCTTTTGTCGAAAATCAGCCGTTTTTGCTCGAACATTAAATGCCTCCAAATGGTATTTAATTAACTTCCCGAGCCCCTGGAAGCATGAAAATCACTTTAAACATGCTAATTTTAGCTCTAACACTGATGATCCACCTACAAATGTGAACTGACGTTCAAAAATACAACATTTGAAAATGGACCATTTTCCACATTTCTGAAGCATGACGTAATGGGGGGGTGTTATCTCTTTTGTCGAAAATCAGCCGTTTTTGCTCGAACATTAAATGCCTCCAAATGGTATTTATTTCACTTCCCGGGGTGAAGAAACCCTTTTTGAGAACTCAGAGTGAGTAAATTGGCCATTTTCATGCACTTTTAACCATTCCATTAATCTTGTGTTTTGGGCCCCTGGAAGCATGAAAATCACTTCAAACATGCTAATTTTAGCTCTAACACTGATGATCCACCTACAAATGTGAACTGACGTTCAAAAATAAAACATTTGAAAACGGACCATTTTCCACATTTCTGAAGCATGACGTAATGGGGGGGTGTTATCTCTTTTGTCGAAAATCAGCCGTTTTTGCTCGAACATTAAATGCCTCCAAATGGTATTTAATTAACTTCCCGGGGTGAAGAAACCCTTTTTGAGAACTCAGAGTGAGTAAATTGGCCATTTTCATGCACTTTTAACCATTCCATAAATCTTGTGTTTTGGGCCCCTGGAAGCATGAAAATCACTTTAAACATGCTAATTTTAGCTCTAACACTGATGATCCACCTACAAATGTGAACTGACGTTCAAAAATAAAACATTTGAAAACGGACCATTTTCCACATTTCTGAAGCATGACGTAATGGGGGGGTGTTATCTCTTTTGTCGAAAATCAGCCGTTTTTGCTCGAACATTAAATGCCTCCAAATGGTATTTAATTAACTTCCCGAGCCCCTGGAAGCATGAAAATCACTTTAAACATGCTACTTTTAGCTCTAACACTGATGATCCACCTACAAATGTGAACTGACGTTCAAAAATAAAACATTTGAAACCGGACCATTTTCCACATTTCTGAAGCATGACGTAATGGGGGGGTGTTATCTCTTTTGTCGAAAATCAGCCGTTTTTGCTCGAACATTAAATGCCTCCAAATGGTATTTAATTAACTTCCCGGGGTGAAGAAACCCTTTTTGAGAACTCAGAGTGAGTAAATTGGCCATTTTCATGCACTTTTAACCATTCCATAAATCTTGTGTTTTGGGCCCCTGGAAGCATGAAAATCACTTTAAACATGCTAATTTTAGCTCTAACACTGATGATCCACCTACAAATGTGAACTGACGTTCAAAAATAAAACATTTGAAAACGGACCATTTTCCACATTTCTGAAGCATGACGTAATGGGGGGGTGTTATCTCTTTTGTCGAAAATCAGCCGTTTTTGCTCGAACATTAAATGCCTCCAAATGGTATTTAATTAACTTCCCGAGCCCCTGGAAGCATGAAAATCACTTTAAACATGCTAATTTTAGCTCTAACACTGATGATCCACCTACAAATGTGAATTGACGTTCGAAAATAAAACATTTGAAAACGGACCATTTTCCACATTTCTGAAGCATGACGTAATGGGGGGGTGTTATCTCTTTTGTCGAAAATCAGCCGTTTTTGCTCGAACATTAAATGCCTCCAAATGGTATTTATTTCACTTCCCGGGGTGAAGAAACCCTTTTTGAGAACTCAGAGTGAGTAAATTGGCCATTTTCATGCACTTTTAACCATTCCATTAATCTTGTGTTTTGGGCCCCTGGAAGCATGAAATTCACTTTAAACATGCTAATTTTAGCTCTAACACTGATGATCCACCTACAAATGTGAACTGACGTTCAAAAATAAAACATTTGAAAACGGACCATTTTCCACATTTCTGAAGCATGACGTAATGGGGGGGGTGTTATCTCTTTTGTCGAAAATCAGCCGTTTTTGCTCGAACATTAAATGCCTCCAAATGGTATTTAATTAACTTCCCGAGCCCCTGGAAGCATGAAAATCACTTTAAACATGCTAATTTTAGCTCTAACACTGATGATCCACCTACAAATGTGAACTGACGTTCAAAAATACAACATTTGAAAATGGACCATTTTCCACATTTCTGAAGCATGACGTAATGGGGGGGGTGTTATCTCTTTTGTCGAAAATCAGCCGTTTTTGCTCGAACATTAAATGCCTCCAAATGGTATTTAATTAACTTCCCGAGCCCCTGGAAGCATGAAAATCACTTTAAACATGCTAATTTTAGCTCTAACACTGATGATCCACCTACAAATGTGAATTGACGTTCGAAAATAAAACATTTGAAAACGGACCATTTTCCACATTTCTGAAGCATGACGTAATGGGGGGGTGTTATCTCTTTTGTCGAAAATCAGCCGTTTTTGCTCGAACATTAAATGCCTCCAAATGGTATTTATTTCACTTCCCGGGGTGAAGAAACCCTTTTGGAGAACTCAGAGTGAGTAAATTGGCCATTTTCATGCACTTTTAACCATTCCATTAATCTTGTGTTTTGGGCCCCTGGAAGCATGAAATTCACTTTAAACATGCTAATTTTAGCTCTAACACTGATGATCCACCTACAAATGTGAACTGACGTTCAAAAATAAAACATTTGAAAACGGACCATTTTCCACATTTCTGAAGCATGACGTAATGGGGGGGGTGTTATTTCTTTTGTCGAAAATCAGCCGTTTTTGCTCGAACATTAAATGCCTCCAAATGGTATTTAATTAACTTCCCGAGCCCCTGGAAGCATGAAAATCACTTTAAACATGCTAATTTTAGCTCTAACACTGATGATCCACCTACAAATGTGAACTGACGTTCAAAAATACAACATTTGAAAATGGACCATTTTCCACATTTCTGAAGCATGACGTAATGGGGGGGTGTTATCTCTTTTGTCGAAAATCAGCCGTTTTTGCTCGAACATTAAATGCCTCCAAATGGTATTTATTTCACTTCCCGGGGTGAAGAAACCCTTTTTGAGAACTCAGAGTGAGTAAATTGGCCATTTTCATGCACTTTTAACCATTCCATTAATCTTGTGTTTTGGGCCCCTGGAAGCATGAAAATCACTTCAAACATGCTAATTTTAGCTCTAACACTGATGATCCACCTACAAATGTGAACTGACGTTCAAAAATAAAACATTTGAAAACGGACCATTTTCCACATTTCTGAAGCATGACGTAATGGGGGGGTGTTATCTCTTTTGTCGAAAATCAGCCGTTTTTGCTCGAACATTAAATGCCTCCAAATGGTATTTAATTAACTTCCCGGGGTGAAGAAACCCTTTTTGAGAACTCAGAGTGAGTAAATTGGCCATTTTCATGCACTTTTAACCATTCCATAAATCTTGTGTTTTGGGCCCCTGGAAGCATGAAAATCACTTTAAACATGCTAATTTTAGCTCTAACACTGATGATCCACCTACAAATGTGAACTGACGTTCAAAAATAAAACATTTGAAAACGGACCATTTTCCACATTTCTGAAGCATGACGTAATGGGGGGGTGTTATCTCTTTTGTCGAAAATCAGCCGTTTTTGCTCGAACATTAAATGCCTCCAAATGGTATTTAATTAACTTCCCGAGCCCCTGGAAGCATGAAAATCACTTTAAACATGCTACTTTTAGCTCTAACACTGATGATCCACCTACAAATGTGAACTGACGTTCAAAAATAAAACATTTGAAACCGGACCATTTTCCACATTTCTGAAGCATGACGTAATGGGGGGGTGTTATCTCTTTTGTCGAAAATCAGCCGTTTTTGCTCGAACATTAAATGCCTCCAAATGGTATTTAATTAACTTCCCGGGGTGAAGAAACCCTTTTTGAGAACTCAGAGTGAGTAAATTGGCCATTTTCATGCACTTTTAACCATTCCATAAATCTTGTGTTTTGGGCCCCTGGAAGCATGAAAATCACTTTAAACATGCTAATTTTAGCTCTAACACTGATGATCCACCTACAAATGTGAACTGACGTTCAAAAATAAAACATTTGAAAACGGACCATTTTCCACATTTCTGAAGCATGACGTAATGGGGGGGTGTTATCTCTTTTGTCGAAAATCAGCCGTTTTTGCTCGAACATTAAATGCCTCCAAATGGTATTTAATTAACTTCCCGAGCCCCTGGAAGCATGAAAATCACTTTAAACATGCTAATTTTAGCTCTAACACTGATGATCCACCTACAAATGTGAACTGGCGTTCAAAAATAAAACATTTGAAAACGGACCATTTTCCACATTTCTGAAGCATGACGTAATGGGGGGGGGTGTTATCTCTTTTGTCGAAAATCAGCCGTTTTTGCTCGAACATTAAATGCCTCCAAATGGTATTTATTTCACTTCCCGGGGTGAAGAAACCCTTTTTGAGAACTCAGAGTGAGTAAATTGGCCATTTTCATGCACTTTTAACCATTCCATTAATCTTGTGTTTTGGGCCCCTGGAAGCATGAAAATCACTTTAAACATGCTAATTTTAGCTCTAACACTGATGATCCACCTACAAATGTGAACTGACGTTCAAAAATAAAACATTTGAAAACGGACCATTTTCCACATTTCTGAAGCATGACGTAATGGGGGGGTGTTATCTCTTTTGTCGAAAATCAGCCGTTTTTGCTCGAACATTAAATGCCTCCAAATGGTATTTAATTAACTTCCCGAGCCCCTGGAAGCATGAAAATCACTTTAAACATGCTAATTTTAGCTCTAACACTGATGATCCACCTACAAATGTGAACTGGCGTTCAAAAATAAAACATTTGAAAACGGACCATTTTCCACATTTCTGAAGCATGACGTAATGGGGGGGGTGTTATCTCTTTTGTCGAAAATCAGCCGTTTTTGCTCGAACATTAAATGCCTCCAAATGGTATTTATTTCACTTCCCGGGGTGAAGAAACCCTTTTTGAGAACTCAGAGTGAGTAAATTGGCCATTTTCATGCACTTTTAACCATTCCATTAATCTTGTGTTTTGGGCCCGTGGAAGCATGAAAATCACTTTAAACATGCTAATTTTAGCTCTAACACTGATGATCCACCTACAAATGTGAACTGACGTTCAAAAATAAAACATTTGAAAACGGACCATTTTCCACATTTCTGAAGCATGACGTAATGGGGGGGTGTTATCTCTTTTGTCGAAAATCAGCCGTTTTTGCTCGAACATTAAATGCCTCCAAATGGTATTTAATTAACTTCCCGAGCCCCTGGAAGCATGAAAATCACTTTAAACATGCTACTTTTAGCTCTAACACTGATGATCCACCTACAAATGTGAACTGACGTTCAAAAATAAAACATTTGAAACCGGACCATTTTCCACATTTCTGAAGCATGACGTAATGGGGGGGTGTTATCTCTTTTGTCGAAAATCAGCCGTTTTTGCTCGAACATTAAATGCCTCCAAATGGTATTTAATTAACTTCCCGGGGTGAAGAAACCCTTTTTGAGAACTCAGAGTGAGTAAATTGGCCATTTTCATGCACTTTTAACCATTCCATAAATCTTGTGTTTTGGGCCCCTGGAAGCATGAAAATCACTTTAAACATGCTAATTTTAGCTCTAACACTGATGATCCACCTACAAATGTGAACTGACGTTCAAAAATAAAACATTTGAAAACGGACCATTTTCCACATTTCTGAAGCATGACGTAATGGGGGGGTGTTATCTCTTTTGTCGAAAATCAGCCGTTTTTGCTCGAACATTAAATGCCTCCAAATGGTATTTAATTAACTTCCCGAGCCCCTGGAAGCATGAAAATCTCTTTAAACATGCTAATTTTAGCTCTAACACTGATGATCCACCTGCAAATATGAACTGACGTTCAAAAATAAAACATTTGAAAACGGACCATTTTCCACATTTCTGAAGCATGACGTAATGGGGGGGTGTTATCTCTTTTGTCGAAAATCAGCCGTTTTTGCTCCAACATTAAATGCCTCCAAATGGTATTTTTTTCACTTCCCGGGGTGAAGAAACCCTTTTTGAGAACTCAGAGTGAGTAAATTGGCCATTTTCATGCACTTTTAACCATTCCATTAATCTTGTGTTTTGGGCCCCTGGAAGCATGAAAATCACTTTAAACATGCTAATTTTAGCTCTAACACTGATGATCCACCTACAAATGTGAACTGACGTTCAAAAATAAAACATTTGAAAACGGACCATTTTCCACATTTCTGAAGCATGACGTAATGGGGGGGTGTTATCTCTTTTGTCGAAAATCAGCCGTTTTTGCTCGAACATTAAATGCCTCCAAATGGTATTTAATTAACTTCCCGAGCCCCTGGAAGCATGAAAATCACTTTAAACATGCTAATTTTAGCTCTAACACTGATGATCCACCTACAAATGTGAACTGACGTTCAAAAATAAAACATTTGAAAACGGACCATTTTCCACATTTCTGAAGCATGACGTAATGGGGGGGTGTTATCTCTTTTGTCGAAAATCAGCCGTTTTTGCTCGAACATTAAATGCCTCCAAATGGTATTTAATTGACTTCCCGGGGTGAAGAAACCCTTTTTGAGAACTCAGAGTGAGTAAATTGGCCATTTTCATGCACTTTTAACCATTCTATAAATCTTGTGTTTTGGGCCCCTGGAAGCATGAAAATCACTTTAAACATGCTAATTTTAGCTCTAACACTGATGATCCACCTACAAATGTGAACTGACGTTCAAAAATAAAACATTTGAAAACGGACCATTTTCCACATTTCTGAAGCATGACGTAATGGGGGGGTGTTATCTCTTTTGTCGAAAATCAGCCGTTTTTGCTCGAACATTAAATGCCTCCAAATGGTATTTAATTAACTTCCCGAGCCCCTGGAAGCATGAAAATCACTTTAAACATGCTAATTTTAGCTCTAACACTGATGATCCACCTACAAATGTGAACTGACGTTCAAAAATAAAACATTTGAAAACGGACCATTTTCCACATTTCTGAAGCATGACGTAATGGGGGGGGTGTTATCTCTTTTGTCGAAAATCAGCCGTTTTTGCTCGAACATTAAATGCCTCCAAATGGTATTTAATTAACTTCCCGAGCCCCTGGAAGCATGAAAATCACTTTAAACATGCTAATTTTAGCTCTAACACTGATGATCCACCTACAAATGTGAATTGACGTTCGAAAATAAAACATTTGAAAACGGACCATTTTCCACATTTCTGAAGCATGACGTAATGGGGGGGTGTTATCTCTTTTGTCGAAAATCAGCCGTTTTTGCTCGAACATTAAATGCCTCCAAATGGTATTTATTTCACTTCCCGGGGTGAAGAAACCCTTTTTGAGAACTCAGAGTGAGTAAATTGGCCATTTTCATGCACTTTTAACCATTCCATTAATCTTGTGTTTTGGGCCCCTGGAAGCATGAAATTCACTTTAAACATGCTAATTTTAGCTCTAACACTGATGATCCACCTACAAATGTGAACTGACGTTCAAAAATAAAACATTTGAAAACGGACCATTTTCCACATTTCTGAAGCATGACGTAATGGGGGGGGGTGTTATCTCTTTTGTCGAAAATCAGCCGTTTTTGCTCGAACATTAAATGCCTCCAAATGGTATTTAATTAACTTCCCGAGCCCCTGGAAGCATGAAAATCACTTTAAACATGCTAATTTTAGCTCTAACACTGATGATCCACCTACAAATGTGAACTGACGTTCAAAAATACAACATTTGAAAATGGACCATTTTCCACATTTCTGAAGCATGACGTAATGGGGGGGTGTTATCTCTTTTGTCGAAAATCAGCCGTTTTTGCTCGAACATTAAATGCCTCCAAATGGTATTTATTTCACTTCCCGGGGTGAAGAAACCCTTTTTGAGAACTCAGTGAGTAAATTGGCCATTTTCATGCACTTTTAACCATTCCATTAATCTTGTGTTTTGGGCCCCTGGAAGCATGAAAATCACTTCAAACATGCTAATTTTAGCTCTAACACTGATGATCCACCTACAAATGTGAACTGACGTTCAAAAATAAAACATTTGAAAACGGACCATTTTCCACATTTCTGAAGCATGACGTAATGGGGGGGTGTTATCTCTTTTGTCGAAAATCAGCCGTTTTTGCTCGAACATTAAATGCCTCCAAATGGTATTTAATTAACTTCCCGGGGTGAAGAAACCCTTTTTGAGAACTCAGAGTGAGTAAATTGGCCATTTTCATGCACTTTTAACCATTCCATAAATCTTGTGTTTTGGGCCCCTGGAAGCATGAAAATCACTTTAAACATGCTAATTTTAGCTCTAACACTGATGATCCACCTACAAATGTGAACTGACGTTCAAAAATAAAACATTTGAAAACGGACCATTTTCCACATTTCTGAAGCATGACGTAATGGGGGGGTGTTATCTCTTTTGTCGAAAATCAGCCGTTTTTGCTCGAACATTAAATGCCTCCAAATGGTATTTAATTAACTTCCCGAGCCCCTGGAAGCATGAAAATCACTTTAAACATGCTACTTTTAGCTCTAACACTGATGATCCACCTACAAATGTGAACTGACGTTCAAAAATAAAACATTTGAAACCGGACCATTTTCCACATTTCTGAAGCATGACGTAATGGGGGGGTGTTATCTCTTTTGTCGAAAATCAGCCGTTTTTGCTCGAACATTAAATGCCTCCAAATGGTATTTAATTAACTTCCCGGGGTGAAGAAACCCTTTTTGAGAACTCAGAGTGAGTAAATTGGCCATTTTCATGCACTTTTAACCATTCCATAAATCTTGTGTTTTGGGCCCCTGGAAGCATGAAAATCACTTTAAACATGCTAATTTTAGCTCTAACACTGATGATCCACCTACAAATGTGAACTGACGTTCAAAAATAAAACATTTGAAAACGGACCATTTTCCACATTTCTGAAGCATGACGTAATGGGGGGGTGTTATCTCTTTTGTCGAAAATCAGCCGTTTTTGCTCGAACATTAAATGCCTCCAAATGGTATTTAATTAACTTCCCGAGCCCCTGGAAGCATGAAAATCACTTTAAACATGCTAATTTTAGCTCTAACACTGATGATCCACCTACAAATGTGAACTGGCGTTCAAAAATAAAACATTTGAAAACGGACCATTTTCCACATTTCTGAAGCATGACGTAATGGGGGGGGTGTTATCTCTTTTGTCGAAAATCAGCCGTTTTTGCTCGAACATTAAATGCCTCCAAATGGTATTTATTTCACTTCCCGGGGTGAAGAAACCCTTTTTGAGAACTCAGAGTGAGTAAATTGGCCATTTTCATGCACTTTTAACCATTCCATTAATCTTGTGTTTTGGGCCCGTGGAAGCATGAAAATCACTTTAAACATGCTAATTTTAGCTCTTACACTGATGATCCACCTACAAATGTGAACTGACGTTCAAAAATAAAACATTTGAAACCGGACCATTTTCCACATTTCTGAAGCATGACGTAATGGGGGGGTGTTATCTCTTTTGTCGAAAATCAGCCGTTTTTGCTCGAACATTAAATGCCTCCAAATAGTATTTAATTAACTTCCCGAGCCCCTGGAAGCATGAAAATCACTTTAAACATGCTAATTTTAGCTCTAACACTGATGATCCACCTACAAATGTGAACTGACGTTCATAAATAAAACATTTGAAAACGGACCATTTTCCACATTTCTGAAGCATGACGTAATGGGGGGGTGTTATCTCTTTTGTCGAAAATCAGCCGTTTTTGCTCGAACATTAAATGCCTCCAAATGGTATTTATTTCACTTCCCGGGGTGAAGAAACCCTTTTTGAGAACTCAGAGTGAGTAAATTGGCCATTTTCATGCACTTTTAACCATTCCATTAATCTTGTGTTTTGGGCCCCTGGAAGCATGAAAATCACTTTAAACATGCTCATTTTAGCTCTAACACTGATGATCCACCTACAAATGTGAACTGACGTTCAAAAATAAAACATTTGAAAACGGACCATTTTCCACATTTCTGAAGCATGATGTAATGGGGGGGTGTTATCTCTTTTGTCGAAAATCAGCCGTTTTTGCTCGAACATTAAATGCCTCCAAATGGTATTTAATTAACTTCCCGGGGTGAAGAAACCCTTTTTGAGAACTCAGAGTGAGTAAATTGGCCATTTTCATGCACTTTTAACCATTCCATAAATCTTGTGTTTTGGGCCCCTGGAAGCATGAAAATCACTTTAAACATGCTAATTTTAGCTCTAACACTGATGATCCACCTACAAATGTGAACTGACGTTCAAAAATAAAACATTTGAAAACAGACCATTTTCCACATTTCTGAAGCATGACGTAATGGGGGGGTGTTATCTCTTTTGTCGAAAATCAGCCGTTTTTGCTCGAACATTAAATGCCTCCAAATGGTATTTAATTAACTTCCCGAGCCCCTGGAAGCATGAAAATCACTTTAAACATGCTAATTTTAGCTCTAACACTGATGATCCACCTACAAATGTGAACTGACGTTCAAAAATAAAACATTTGAAAACGGACCATTTTCCACATTTCTGAAGCATGACGTAATGGGGGGGTGTTATCTCTTTTGTCGAAAATCAGCCGTTTTTGCTCGAACATTAAATGCCTCCAAATGGTATTTAATTAACTTCCCGGGGTGAAGAAACCCTTTTTGAGAACTCAGAGTGAGTAAATTGGCCATTTTCATGCACTTTTAACCATTCCATAAATCTTGTGTTTTGGGCCCCTGGAAGCATGAAAATCACTTTAAACATGCTAATTTTAGCTCTAACACTGATGATCCACCTACAAATGTGAACTGACGTTCAAAAATAAAACATTTGAAAACGGACCATTTTCCACATTTCTGAAGCATGACGTAATGGGGGGGTGTTATCTCTTTTGTCGAAAATCAGCCGTTTTTGCTCGAACATTAAATGCCTCCAAATGGTATTTAATTAACTTCCCGAGCCCCTGGAAGCATGAAAATCACTTTAACCACTTGGCTGCTAGGCGTTTTCCCGTCCTGCGCTGAGTTTTATTCTTTTATATTGTTTTATGACGAGCTGGCCTTGTCATCCGCGCACGGCAGGTAAGCGCCATGACGAGGCCAGCTCGTCATTAGCCTCGAAGGGGTTAAACATGCTAATTTTAGCTCTAACACTGATGATCCACCTACAAATGTGAACTGACGTTCAAAAATAAAACATTTGAAAATGGACCATTTTCCACATTTCTGAAGCATGACGTAATGGGGGGGTGTTATCTCTTTTGTCGAAAATCAGCCGTTTTTGCTCGAACATTAAATGCCTCCAAATGGTATTTAATTAACTTCCCGAGCCCCTGGAAGCATGAAAATCACTTTAAACATGCTAATTTTAGCTCTAACACTGATGATCCACCTACAAATGTGAACTGACGTTCAAAAATAAAACATTTGAAACCGGACCATTTTCCACATTTCTGAAGCATGACGTAATGGGGGGGTGTTATCTCTTTTGTCGAAAATCAGCCGTTTTTGCTCGAACATTAAATGCCTCCAAATGGTATTTAATTAACTTCCCGGGGTGAAGAAACCCTTTTTGAGAACTCAGAGTGAGTAAATTGGCCATTTTCATGCACTTTTAACCATTCCATAAATCTTGTGTTTTGGGCCCCTGGAAGCATGAAAATCACTTTAAACATGCTAATTTTAGCTCTAACACTGATGATCCACCTACAAATGTGAACTGACGTTCAAAAATAAAACATTTGAAAACGGACCATTTTCCACATTTCTGAAGCATGACGTAATGGGGGGGTGTTATCTCTTTTGTCGAAAATCAGCCGTTTTTGCTCGAACATTAAATGCCTCCAAATGGTATTTAATTAACTTCCCGAGCCCCTGGAAGCATGAAAATCACTTTAAACATGCTAATTTTAGCTCTAACACTGATGATCCACCTACAAATGTGAATTGACGTTCGAAAATAAAACATTTGAAAACGGACCATTTTCCACATTTCTGAAGCATGACGTAATGGGGGGGTGTTATCTCTTTTGTCGAAAATCAGCCGTTTTTGCTCGAACATTAAATGCCTCCAAATGGTATTTATTTCACTTCCCGGGGTGAAGAAACCCTTTTTGAGAACTCAGAGTGAGTAAATTGGCCATTTTCATGCACTTTTAACCATTCCATTAATCTTGTGTTTTGGGCCCCTGGAAGCATGAAATTCACTTTAAACATGCTAATTTTAGCTCTAACACTGATGATCCACCTACAAATGTGAACTGACGTTCAAAAATAAAACATTTGAAAACGGACCATTTTCCACATTTCTGAAGCATGACGTAATGGGGGGGGTGTTATCTCTTTTGTCGAAAATCAGCCGTTTTTGCTCGAACATTAAATGCCTCCAAATGGTATTTAATTAACTTCCCGAGCCCCTGGAAGCATGAAAATCACTTTAAACATGCTAATTTTAGCTCTAACACTGATGATCCACCTACAAATGTGAACTGACGTTCAAAAATACAACATTTGAAAATGGACCATTTTCCACATTTCTGAAGCATGACGTAATGGGGGGGGTGTTATCTCTTTTGTCGAAAATCAGCCGTTTTTGCTCGAACATTAAATGCCTCCAAATGGTATTTAATTAACTTCCCGAGCCCCTGGAAGCATGAAAATCACTTTAAACATGCTAATTTTAGCTCTAACACTGATGATCCACCTACAAATGTGAATTGACGTTCGAAAATAAAACATTTGAAAACGGACCATTTTCCACATTTCTGAAGCATGACGTAATGGGGGGGTGTTATCTCTTTTGTCGAAAATCAGCCGTTTTTGCTCGAACATTAAATGCCTCCAAATGGTATTTATTTCACTTCCCGGGGTGAAGAAACCCTTTTGGAGAACTCAGAGTGAGTAAATTGGCCATTTTCATGCACTTTTAACCATTCCATTAATCTTGTGTTTTGGGCCCCTGGAAGCATGAAATTCACTTTAAACATGCTAATTTTAGCTCTAACACTGATGATCCACCTACAAATGTGAACTGACGTTCAAAAATAAAACATTTGAAAACGGACCATTTTCCACATTTCTGAAGCATGACGTAATGGGGGGGTGTTATCTCTTTTGTCGAAAATCAGCCGTTTTTGCTCGAACATTAAATGCCTCCAAATGGTATTTAATTAACTTCCCGAGCCCCTGGAAGCATGAAAATCACTTTAAACATGCTACTTTTAGCTCTAACACTGATGATCCACCTACAAATGTGAACTGACGTTCAAAAATAAAACATTTGAAACCGGACCATTTTCCACATTTCTGAAGCATGACGTAATGGGGGGGTGTTATCTCTTTTGTCGAAAATCAGCTGTTTTTGCTCGAACATTAAATGCCTCCAAATGGTATTTATTTCACTTCCCGGGGTGAAGAAACCCTTTTTGAGAACTCAGAGTGAGTAAATTGGCCATTTTCATGCACTTTTAACCATTCCATTAATCTTGTGTTTTGGGCCCCTGGAAGCATGAAAATCACTTTAAACATGCTAATTTTAGCTCTAACACTGATGATCCACCTACAAATGTGAACTGACGTTCAAAAATAAAACATTTGAAAACGGACCATTTTCCACATTTCTGAAGCATGACGTAATGGGGGGGTGTTATCTCTTTTGTCGAAAATCAGCCGTTTTTGCTCGAACATTAAATGCCTCCAAATGGTATTTAATTAACTTCCCGGGGTGAAGAAACCCTTTTTGAGAACTCAGAGTGAGTAAATTGGCCATTTTCATGCACTTTTAACCATTCCATAAATCTTGTGTTTTGGGCCCCTGGAAGCATGAAAATCACTTTAAACATGCTAATTTTAGCTCTAACACTGATGATCCACCTACAAATGTGAACTGACGTTCAAAAATAAAACATTTGAAAACGGACCATTTTCCACATTTCTGAAGCATGACGTAATGGGGGGGTGTTATCTCTTTTGTCGAAAATCAGCCGTTTTTGCTCGAACATTAAATGCCTCCAAATGGTATTTAATGAACTTCCCGAGCCCCTGGAAGCATGAAAATCACTTTAAACATGCTAATTTTAGCTCTAACACTGATGATCCACCTACAAATGTGAACTGACGTTCAAAAATAAAACATTTGAAAACGGACCATTTTCCACATTTCTGAAGCATGACGTAATGGGGGGGTGTTATCTCTTTTGTCGAAAATCAGCCGTTTTTGCTCGAACATTAAATGCCTCCAAATGGTATTTAATTAACTTCCCGGGGTGAAGAAACCCTTTTTGAGAACTCAGAGTGAGTAAATTGGCCATTTTCATGCACTTTTAACCATTCCATAAATCTTGTGTTTTGGGCCCCTGGAAGCATGAAAATCACTTTAAACATGCTAATTTTAGCTCTAACACTGATGATCCACCTACAAATGTGAACTGACGTTCAAAAATAAAACATTTGAAAACGGACCATTTTCCACATTTCTGAAGCATGACGTAATGGGGGGGTGTTATCTCTTTTGTCGAAAATCAGCCGTTTTTGCTCGAACATTAAATGCCTCCAAATGGTATTTAATTAACTTCCCGAGCCCCTGGAAGCATGAAAATCACTTTAAACATGCTAATTTTAGCTCTAACACTGATGATCCACCTACAAATGTGAACTGACGTTCAAAAATAAAACATTTGAAAACGGACCATTTTCCACATTTCTGAAGCATGACGTAATGGGGGGGTGTTATCTCTTTTGTCGAAAATCAGCTGTTTTTGCTCGAACATTAAATGCCTCCAAATGGTATTTATTTCACTTCCCGGGGTGAAGAAACCCTTTTTGAGAACTCAGAGTGAGTAAATTGGCCATTTTCATGCACTTTTAACCATTCCATAAATCTTGTGTTTTGGGCCCCTGGAAGCATGAAAATCACTTTAAACATGCTAATTTTAGCTCTAACACTGATGATCCACCTACAAATGTGAACTGACGTTCAAAAATAAAACATTTGAAAACGGACCATTTTCCACATTTCTGAAGCATGACGTAATGGGGGGGTGTTATCTCTTTTGTCGAAAATCAGCCGTTTTTGCTCGAACATTAAATGCCTCCAAATGGTATTTAATTAACTTCCCGAGCCCCTGGAAGCATGAAAATCACTTTAAACATGCTAATTTTAGCTCTAACACTGATGATCCACCTACAAATGTGAACTGACGTTCAAAAATAAAACATTTGAAAGCGGACCATTTTCCACATTTCTGAAGCATGACGTAATGGGGGGGTGTTATCTCTTTTGTCGAAAATCAGCCGTTTTTGCTCGAACATTAAATGCCTCCAAATGGTATTTATTTCACTTCCCGGGGTGAAGAAACCCTTTTTGAGAACTCAGAGTGAGTAAATTGGCCATTTTCATGCACTTTTAACCATTCCATTAATCTTGTGTTTTGGGCCCCTGGAAGCATGAAAATCACTTTAAACATGCTAATTTTAGCTCTAACACTGATGATCCACCTACAAATGTGAACTGACGTTCAAAAATAAAACATTTGAAAACGGACCATTTTCCACATTTCTGAAGCATGACGTAATGGGGGGGTGTTATCTCTTTTGTCGAAAATCAGCCGTTTTTGCTCGAACATTAAATGCCTCCAAATGGTATTTAATTAACTTCCCGGGGTGAAGAAACCCTTTTTGAGAACTCAGAGTGAGTAAATTGGCCATTTTCATGCACTTTTAACCATTCCATAAATCTTGTGTTTTGGGCCCCTGGAAGCATGAAAATCACTTTAAACATGCTAATTTTAGCTCCAACACTGATGATCCACCTACAAATGTGAACTGACGTTCAAAAATAAAACATTTGAAAACGGACCATTTTCCACATTTCTGAAGCATGACGTAATGGGGGGGTGTTATCTCTTTTGTCGAAAATCAGCCGTTTTTGCTCGAACATTAAATGCCTCCAAATGGTATTTAATTAACTTCCCGAGCCCCTGGAAGCATGAAAATCACTTTAAACATGCTAATTTTAGCTCTAACACTGATGATCCACCTACAAATCTGAACTGACGTTCAAAAATAAAACATTTGAAAACGGACCATTTTCCACATTTCTGAAGCATGACGTAATGGGGGGGTGTTATCTCTTTTGTCGAAAATCAGCCGTTTTTGCTCGAACATTAAATGCCTCCAAATGGTATTTAATTAACTTCCCGGGGTGAAGAAACCCTTTTTGAGAACTCAGAGTGAGTAAATTGGCCATTTTCATGCACTTTTAACCATTCCATAAATCTTGTGTTTTGGGCCCCTGGAAGCATGAAAATCACTTTAAACATGCTAATTTTAGCTCTAACACTGATGATCCACCTACAAATGTGAACTGACGTTCAAAAATAAAACATTTGAAAACGGACCATTTTCCACATTTCTGAAGCATGACGTAATGGGGGGGTGTTATCTCTTTTGTCGAAAATCAGCCGTTTTTGCTCGAACATTAAATGCCTCCAAATGGTATTTAATTAACTTCCCGAGCCCCTGGAAGCATGAAAATCACTTTAAACATGCTAATTTTAGCTCTAACACTGATGATCCACCTACAAATGTGAACTGACGTTCAAAAATAAAACATTTGAAAACGGACCATTTTCCACATTTCTGAAGCATGACGTAATGGGGGGGGTGTTATCTCTTTTGTCGAAAATCAGCCGTTTTTGCTCGAACATTAAATGCCTCCAAATGGTATTTATTTCACTTCCCGGGGTGAAGAAACCCTTTTTGAGAACTCAGAGTGAGTAAATTGGCCATTTTCATGCACTTTTAACCATTCCATTAATCTTGTGTTTTGGGCCCCTGGAAGCATGAAATTCACTTTAAACATGCTAATTTTAGCTCTAACACTGATGATCCACCTACAAATGTGAACTGACGTTCAAAAATAAAACATTTGAAAACGGACCATTTTCCACATTTCTGAAGCATGACGTAATGGGGGGGGGTGTTATCTCTTTTGTCGAAAATCAGCCGTTTTTGCTCGAACATTAAATGCCTCCAAATGGTATTTAATTAACTTCCCGGGGTGAAGAAACCCTTTTTGAGAACTCAGAGTGAGTAAATTGGCCATTTTCATGCACTTTTAACCATTCCATAAATCTTGTGTTTTGGGCCCCTGGAAGCATGAAAATCACTTTAAACATGCTAATTTTAGCTCTAACACTGATGATCCACCTACAAATGTGAACTGACGTTCAAAAATAAAACATTTGAAAACGGACCATTTTCCACATTTCTGAAGCATGACGTAATGGGGGGTGTTATCTCTTTTGTCGAAAATCAGCCGTTTTTGCTCGAACATTAAATGCCTCCAAATGGTATTTAATTAACTTCCCGAGCCCCTGGAAGCATGAAAATCACTTTAAACATGCTACTTTTAGCTCTAACACTGATGATCCACCTACAAATGTGAACTGACGTTCAAAAATAAAACATTTGAAACCGGACCATTTTCCACATTTCTGAAGCATGACGTAATGGGGGGGTGTTATCTCTTTTGTCGAAAATCAGCCGTTTTTGCTCGAACATTAAATGCCTCCAAATGGTATTTAATTAACTTCCCGGGGTGAAGAAACCCTTTTTGAGAACTCAGAGTGAGTAAATTGGCCATTTTCATGCACTTTTAACCATTCCATAAATCTTGTGTTTTGGGCCCCTGGAAGCATGAAAATCACTTTAAACATGCTAATTTTAGCTCTAACACTGATGATCCACCTACAAATGTGAACTGACGTTCAAAAATAAAACATTTGAAAACGGACCATTTTCCACATTTCTGAAGCATGACGTAATGGGGGGGTGTTATCTCTTTTGTCGAAAATCAGCCGTTTTTGCTCGAACATTAAATGCCTCCAAATGGTATTTAATTAACTTCCCGAGCCCCTGGAAGCATGAAAATCACTTTAAACATGCTAATTTTAGCTCTAACACTGATGATCCACCTACAAATGTGAACTGGCGTTCAAAAATAAAACATTTGAAAACGGACCATTTTCCACATTTCTGAAGCATGACGTAATGGGGGGGTGTTATCTCTTTTGTCGAAAATCAGCCGTTTTTGCTCGAACATTAAATGCCTCCAAATGGTATTTATTTCACTTCCCGGGGTGAAGAAACCCTTTTTGAGAACTCAGAGTGAGTAAATTGGCCATTTTCATGCACTTTTAACCATTCCATTAATCTTGTGTTTTGGGCCCGTGGAAGCATGAAAATCACTTTAAACATGCTAATTTTAGCTCTTACACTGATGATCCACCTACAAATGTGAACTGACGTTCAAAAATAAAACATTTGAAACCGGACCATTTTCCACATTTCTGAAGCATGACGTAATGGGGGGGTGTTATCTCTTTTGTCGAAAATCAGCCGTTTTTGCTCGAACATTAAATGCCTCCAAATGGTATTTAATTAACTTCCCGGGGTGAAGAAACCCTTTTTGAGAACTCAGAGTGAGTAAATTGGCCATTTTCATGCACTTTTAACCATTCCATAAATCTTGTGTTTTGGGCCCCTGGAAGCATGAAAATCACTTTAAACATGCTAATTTTAGCTCTAACACTGATGATCCACCTACAAATGTGAACTGACGTTCAAAAATAAAACATTTGAAAACGGACCATTTTCCACATTTCTGAAGCATGACGTAATGGGGGGGTGTTATCTCTTTTGTCGAAAATCAGCCGTTTTTGCTCGAACATTAAATGCCTCCAAATAGTATTTAATTAACTTCCCGAGCCCCTGGAAGCATGAAAATCACTTTAAACATGCTAATTTTAGCTCTAACACTGATGATCCACCTACAAATGTGAACTGACGTTCAAAAATAAAACATTTGAAAACTGACCATTTTCCACATTTCTGAAGCATGACGTAATGGGGGGGTGTTATCTCTTTTGTCGAAAATCAGCCGTTTTTGCTCGAACATTAAATGCCTCCAAATGGTATTTATTTCACTTCCCGGGGTGAAGAAACCCTTTTTGAGAACTCAGAGTGAGTAAATTGGCCATTTTCATGCACTTTTAACCATTCCATTAATCTTGTGTTTTGGGCCCCTGGAAGCATGAAAATCACTTTAAACATGCTAATTTTAGCTCTAACACTGATGATCCACCTACAAATGTGAACTGACGTTCAAAAATAAAACATTTGAAAACGGACCATTTTCCACATTTCTGAAGCATGACGTAATGGGGGGTGTTATCTCTTTTGTCGAAAATCAGCCGTTTTTGCTCGAACATTAAATGCCTCCAAATGGTATTTAATTAACTTCCCGAGCCCCTGGAAGCATGAAAATCACTTTAAACATGCTACTTTTAGCTCTAACACTGATGATCCACCTACAAATGTGAACTGACGTTCAAAAATAAAACATTTGAAAACGGACCATTTTCCACATTTCTGAAGCATGACGTAATGGGGGGGTGTTATCTCTTTTGTCGAAAATCAGCCGTTTTTGCTCGAACATTAAATGCCTCCAAATGGTATTTAATTAACTTCCCGGGGTGAAGAAACCCTTTTTGAGAACTCAGAGTGAGTAAATTGGCCATTTTCATGCACTTTTAACCATTCCATAAATCTTGTGTTTTGGGCCCCTGGAAGCATGAAAATCACTTTAAACATGCTAATTTTAGCTCTAACACTGATGATCCACCTACAAATGTGAACTGACGTTCAAAAATAAAACATTTGAAAACGGACCATTTTCCACATTTCTGAAGCATGACGTAATGGGGGGGTGTTATCTCTTTTGTCGAAAATCAGCCGTTTTTGCTCGAACATTAAATGCCTCCAAATGGTATTTAATTAACTTCCCGAGCCCCTGGAAGCATGAAAATCACTTTAAACATGCTAATTTTAGCTCTAACACTGATGATCCACCTACAAATGTGAACTGGCGTTCAAAAATAAAACATTTGAAAACGGACCATTATCCACATTTCTGAAGCATGACGTAATGGGGGGGTGTTATCTCTTTTGTCGAAAATCAGCCGTTTTTGCTCGAACATTAAATGCCTCCAAATGGTATTTATTTCACTTCCCGGGGTGAAGAAACCCTTTTTGAGAACTCAGAGTGAGTAAATTGGCCATTTTCATGCACTTTTAACCATTCCATTAATCTTGTGTTTTGGGCCCGTGGAAGCATGAAAATCACTTTAAACATGCTAATTTTAGCTCTTACACTGATGATCCACCTACAAATGTGAACTGACGTTCAAAAATAAAACATTTGAAACCGGACCATTTTCCACATTTCTGAAGCATGACGTAATGGGGGGGTGTTATCTCTTTTGTCGAAAATCAGCCGTTTTTGCTCGAACATTAAATGCCTCCAAATGGTATTTAATTAACTTCCCGGGGTGAAGAAACCCTTTTTGAGAACTCAGAGTGAGTAAATTGGCCATTTTCATGCACTTTTAACCATTCCATAAATCTTGTGTTTTGGGCCCCTGGAAGCATGAAAATCACTTTAAACATGCTAATTTTAGCTCTAACACTGATGATCCACCTACAAATGTGAACTGACGTTCAAAAATAAAACATTTGAAAACGGACCATTTTCCACATTTCTGAAGCATGACGTAATGGGGGGGTGTTATCTCTTTTGTCGAAAATCAGCCGTTTTTGCTCGAACATTAAATGCCTCCAAATAGTATTTAATTAACTTCCCGAGCCCCTGGAAGCATGAAAATCACTTTAAACATGCTAATTTTAGCTCTAACACTGATGATCCACCTACAAATGTGAACTGACGTTCAAAAATAAAACATTTGAAAACGGACCATTTTCCACATTTCTGAAGCATGACGTAATGGGGGGGTGTTATCTCTTTTGTCGAAAATCAGCCGTTTTTGCTCGAACATTAAATGCCTCCAAATGGTATTTATTTCACTTCCCGGGGTGAAGAAACCCTTTTTGAGAACTCAGAGTGAGTAAATTGGCCATTTTCATGCACTTTTAACCATTCCATTAATCTTGTGTTTTGGGCCCCTGGAAGCATGAAAATCACTTTAAACATGCTCATTTTAGCTCTAACACTGATGATCCACCTACAAATGTGAACTGACGTTCAAAAATAAAACATTTGAAAACGGACCATTTTCCACATTTCTGAAGCATGATGTAATGGGGGGGTGTTATCTCTTTTGTCGAAAATCAGCCGTTTTTGCTCGAACATTAAATGCCTCCAAATGGTATTTAATTAACTTCCCGGGGTGAAGAAACCCTTTTTGAGAACTCAGAGTGAGTAAATTGGCCATTTTCATGCACTTTTAACCATTCCATAAATCTTGTGTTTTGGGCCCCTGGAAGCATGAAAATCACTTTAAACATGCTAATTTTAGCTCTAACACTGATGATCCACCTACAAATGTGAACTGACGTTCAAAAATAAAACATTTGAAAACGGACCATTTTCCACATTTCTGAAGCATGACGTAATGGGGGGGTGTTATCTCTTTTGTCGAAAATCAGCCGTTTTTGCTCGAACATTAAATGCCTCCAAATGGTATTTAATTAACTTCCCGAGCCCCTGGAAGCATGAAAATCACTTTAAACATGCTAATTTTAGCTCTAACACTGATGATCCACCTACAAATGTGAACTGACGTTCAAAAATAAAACATTTGAAAACGGACCATTTTCCACATTTCTGAAGCATGACGTAATGGGGGGGTGTTATCTCTTTTGTCGAAAATCAGCCGTTTTTGCTCGAACATTAAATGCCTCCAAATGGTATTTAATTAACTTCCCGGGGTGAAGAAACCCTTTTTGAGAACTCAGAGTGAGTAAATTGGCCATTTTCATGCACTTTTAACCATTCCATAAATCTTGTGTTTTGGGCCCCTGGAAGCATGAAAATCACTTTAAACATGCTAATTTTAGCTCTAACACTGATGATCCACCTACAAATGTGAACTGACGTTCAAAAATAAAACATTTGAAAACGGACCATTTTCCACATTTCTGAAGCATGACGTAATGGGGGGGGTGTTATCTCTTTTGTCGAAAATCAGCCGTTTTTGCTCGAACATTAAATGCCTCCAAATGGTATTTAATTAACTTCCCGAGCCCCTGGAAGCATGAAAATCACTTTAAACATGCTAATTTTAGCTCTAACACTGATGATCCACCTACAAATGTGAACTGACGTTCAAAAATAAAACATTTGAAAATGGACCATTTTCCACATTTCTGAAGCATGACGTAATGGGGGGGTGTTATCTCTTTTGTCGAAAATCAGCCGTTTTTGCTCGAACATTAAATGCCTCCAAATGGTATTTAATTAACTTCCCGAGCCCCTGGAAGCATGAAAATCACTTTAAACATGCTAATTTTAGCTCTAACACTGATGATCCACCTACAAATGTGAACTGACGTTCAAAAATAAAACATTTGAAAACGGACCATTTTCCACATTTCTGAAGCATGACGTAATGGGGGGGGTGTTATCTCTTTTGTCGAAAATCAGCTGTTTTTGCTCGAACATTAAATGCCTCCAAATGGTATTTATTTCACTTCCCGGGGTGAAGAAACCCTTTTTGAGAACTCAGAGTGAGTAAATTGGCCATTTTCATGCACTTTTAACCATTCCATTAATCTTGTGTTTTGGGCCCCTGGAAGCATGAAAATCACTTTAAACATGCTAATTTTAGCTCTAACACTGATGATCCACCTACAAATGTGAACTGACGTTCAAAAATAAAACATTTGAAAACGGACCATTTTCCACATTTCTGAAGCATGACGTAATGGGGGGGTGTTATCTCTTTTGTCGAAAATCAGCCGTTTTTGCTCGAACATTAAATGCCTCCAAATGGTATTTAATTAACTTCCCGGGGTGAAGAAACCCTTTTTGAGAACTCAGAGTGAGTAAATTGGCCATTTTCATGCACTTTTAACCATTCCATAAATCTTGTGTTTTGGGCCCCTGGAAGCATGAAAATCACTTTAAACATGCTAATTTTAGCTCTAACACTGATGATCCACCTACAAATGTGAACTGACGTTCAAAAATAAAACATTTGAAAACGGACCATTTTCCACATTTCTGAAGCATGACGTAATGGGGGGGTGTTATCTCTTTTGTCGAAAATCAGCCGTTTTTGCTCGAACATTAAATGCCTCCAAATGGTATTTAATTAACTTCCCGAGCCCCTGGAAGCATGAAAATCACTTTAAACATGCTAATTTTAGCTCTAACACTGATGATCCACCTACAAATGTGAACTGACGTTCAAAAATAAAACATTTGAAAACGGACCATTTTCCACATTTCTGAAGCATGACGTAATGGGGGGGTGTTATCTCTTTTGTCGAAAATCAGCCGTTTTTGCTCGAACATTAAATGCCTCCAAATGGTATTTAATTAACTTCCCGGGGTGAAGAAACCCTTTTTGAGAACTCAGAGTGAGTAAATTGGCCATTTTCATGCACTTTTAACCATTCCATAAATCTTGTGTTTTGGGCCCCTGGAAGCATGAAAATCACTTTAAACATGCTAATTTTAGCTCTAACACTGATGATCCACCTACAAATGTGAACTGACGTTCAAAAATAAAACATTTGAAAATGGACCATTTTCCACATTTCTGAAGCATGACGTAATGGGGGGGTGTTATCTCTTTTGTCGAAAATCAGCCGTTTTTGCTCGAACATTAAATGCCTCCAAATGGTATTTAATTAACTTCCCGAGCCCCTGGAAGCATGAAAATCACTTTAAACATGCTAATTTTAGCTCTAACACTGATGATCCACCTACAAATGTGAACTGACGTTCAAAAATAAAACATTTGAAAACGGACCATTTTCCACATTTCTGAAGCATGACGTAATGGGGGGGTGTTATCTCTTTTGTCGAAAATCAGCCGTTTTTGCTCGAACATTAAATGCCTCCAAATGGTATTTATTTCACTTCCCGGGGTGAAGAAACCCTTTTTGAGAACTCAGAGTGAGTAAATTGGCCATTTTCATGCACTTTTAACCATTCCATAAATCTTGTGTTTTGGGCCCCTGGAAGCATGAAAATCACTTTAAACATGCTAATTTTAGCTCTAACACTGATGATCCACCTACAAATGTGAACTGACGTTCAAAAATAAAACATTTGAAAACGGACCATTTTCCACATTTCTGAAGCATGACGTAATGGGGGGGTGTTATCTCTTTTGTCGAAAATCAGCCGTTTTTGCTCGAACATTAAATGCCTCCAAATGGTATTTAATTAACTTACCGAGCCCCTGGAAGCATGAAAATCACTTTAAACATGCTAATTTTAGCTCTAACACTGATGATCCACCTACAAATGTGAACTGACGTTCAAAAATAAAACATTTGAAAACGGACCATTTTCCACATTTCTGAAGCATGACGTAATGGGGGGGTGTTATCTCTTTTGTCGAAAATCAGCCGTTTTTGCTCGAACATTAAATGCCTCCAAATGGTATTTATTTCACTTCCCGGGGTGAAGAAACCCTTTTTGAGAACTCAGAGTGAGTAAATTGGCCATTTTCATGCACTTTTAACCATTCCATTAATCTTGTGTTTTGGGCCCCTGGAAGCATGAAAATCACTTTAAACATGCTAATTTTAGCTCTAACACTGATGATCCACCTACAAATGTGAACTGACGTTCAAAAATAAAACATTTGAAAACGGACCATTTTCCACATTTCTGAAGCATGACGTAATGGGGGGGTGTTATCTCTTTTGTCGAAAATCAGCCGTTTTTGCTCGAACATTAAATGCCTCCAAATGGTATTTAATTAACTTCCCGGGGTGAAGAAACCCTTTTTGAGAACTCAGAGTGAGTAAATTGGCCATTTTCATGCACTTTTAACCATTCCATAAATCTTGTGTTTTGGGCCCCTGGAAGCATGAAAATCACTTTAAACATGCTAATTTTAGCTCTAACACTGATGATCCACCTACAAATGTGAACTGACGTTCAAAAATAAAACATTTCAAAACGGACCATTTTCCACATTTCTGAAGCATGACGTAATGGGGGGGTGTTATCTCTTTTGTCGAAAATCAGCCGTTTTTGCTCGAACATTAAATGCCTCCAAATGGTATTTAATTAACTTCCCGAGCCCCTGGAAGCATGAAAATCACTTTAAACATGCTAATTTTAGCTCTAACACTGATGATCCACCTACAAATCTGAACTGACGTTCAAAAATAAAACATTTGAAAACGGACCATTTTCCACATTTCTGAAGCATGACGTAATGGGGGGGTGTTATCTCTTTTGTCGAAAATCAGCCGTTTTTGCTCGAACATTAAATGCCTCCAAATGGTATTTAATTAACTTCCCGGGGTGAAGAAACCCTTTTTGAGAACTCAGAGTGAGTAAATTGGCCATTTTCATGCACTTTTATCCATTCCATAAATCTTGTGTTTTGGGCCCCTGGAAGCATGAAAATCACTTTAAACATGCTAATTTTAGCTCTAACACTGATGATCCACCTACAAATGTGAACTGACGTTCAAAAATAAAACATTTGAAAACGGACCATTTTCCACATTTCTGAAGCATGATGTAATGGGGGGGTGTTATCTCTTTTGTCGAAAATCAGCCGTTTTTGCTCGAACATTAAATGCCTCCAAATGGTATTTAATTAACTTCCCGAGCCCCTGGAAGCATGAAAATCACTTTAAACATGCTAATTTTAGCTCTAACACTGATGATCCACCTACAAATGTGAACTGACGTTCAAAAATAAAACATTTGAAAACGGACCATTTTCCACATTTCTGAAGCATGACGTAATGGGGGGGTGTTATCTCTTTTGTCGAAAATCAGCCGTTTTTGCTCGAACATTAAATGCCTCCAAATGGTATTTAATTAACTTCCCGAGCCCCTGGAAGCATGAAAATCACTTTAAACATGCTAATTTTAGCTCTAACACTGATGATCCACCTACAAATGTGAACTGACGTTCAAAAATAAAACATTTGAAAACGGACCATTTTCCACATTTCTGAAGCATGACGTAATGGGGGGTGTTATCTCTTTTGTCGAAAATCAGCCGTTTTTGCTCGAACATTAAATGCCTCCAAATGGTATTTAATTAACTTCCCGGGGTGAAGAAACCCTTTTTGAGAACTCAGAGTGAGTAAATTGGCCATTTTCATGCACTTTTAACCATTCCATAAATCTTGTGTTTTGGGCCCCTGGAAGCAGGAAAATCACTTTAAACATGCTAATTTTAGCTCTAACACTGATGATCCACCTACAAATGTGAACTGACGTTCAAAAATAAAACATTTGAAAACGGACCATTTTCCACATTTCTGAAGCATGACGTAATGGGGGGGTGTTATCTCTTTTGTCGAAAATCAGCCGTTTTTGCTCGAACATTAAATGCCTCCAAATGGTATTTAATTAACTTCCCGAGCCCCTGGAAGCATGAAAATCACTTTAAACATGCTAATTTTAGCTCTAACACTGATGATCCACCTACAAATGTGAACTGACGTTCAAAAATAAAACATTTGAAAACGGACCATTTTCCACATTTCTGAAGCATGACGTAATGGGGGGGTGTTATCTCTTTTGTCGAAAATCAGCCCTTTTTGCTCGAACATTAAATGCCTCCAAATGGTATTTAATTAACTTCCCGGGGTGAAGAAACCCTTTTTGAGAACTCAGAGTGAGTAAATTGGCCATTTTCATGCACTTTTAACCATTCCATAAATCTTGTGTTTTGGGCCCGTGGAAGCATGAAAATCACTTTAAACATGCTAATTTTAGCTCTAACACTGATGATCCACCTACAAATGTGAACTGACGTTCAAAAATAAAACATTTGAAAACGGACCATTTTCCACATTTCTGAAGCATGACGTAATGGGGGGGGTGTTATCTCTTTTGTCGAAAATCAGCCGTTTTTGCTCGAACATTAAATGCCTCCAAATGGTATTTAATTAACTTCCCGAGCCCCTGGAAGCATGAAAATCACTTTAAACATGCTAATTTTAGCTCTAACACTGATGATCCACCTACAAATGTGAACTGGCGTTCAAAAATAAAACATTTGAAAACGGACCATTTTCCACATTTCTGAAGCATGACGTAATGGGGGGGTGTTATCTCTTTTGTCGAAAATCAGCCGTTTTTGCTCGAACATTAAATGCCTCCAAATGGTATTTATTTCACTTCCCGGGGTGAAGAAACCCTTTTTGAGAACTCAGAGTGAGTAAATTGGCCATTTTCATGCACTTTTAACCATTCCATTAATCTTGTGTTTTGGGCCCCTGGAAGCATGAAAATCACTTTAAACATGCTCATTTTAGCTCTAACACTGATGATCCACCTACAAATGTGAACTGACGTTCAAAAATAAAACATTTGAAAACGGACCATTTTCCACATTTCTGAAGCATGATGTAATGGGGGGGTGTTATCTCTTTTGTCGAAAATCAGCCGTTTTTGCTCGAACATTAAATGCCTCCAAATGGTATTTAATTAACTTCCCGGGGTGAAGAAACCCTTTTTGAGAACTCAGAGTGAGTAAATTGGCCATTTTCATGCACTTTTAACCATTCCATAAATCTTGTGTTTTGGGCCCCTGGAAGCATGAAAATCACTTTAAACATGCTAATTTTAGCTCTAACACTGATGATCCACCTACAAATGTGAACTGACGTTCAAAAATAAAACATTTGAAAACGGACCATTTTCCACATTTCTGAAGCATGACGTAATGGGGGGGTGTTATCTCTTTTGTCGAAAATCAGCCGTTTTTGCTCGAACATTAAATGCCTCCAAATGGTATTTAATTAACTTCCCGGGGTGAAGAAACCCTTTTTGAGAACTCAGAGTGAGTAAATTGGCCATTTTCATGCACTTTTAACCATTCCATAAATCTTGTGTTTTGGGCCCCTGGAAGCATGAAAATCACTTTAAACATGCTAATTTTAGCTCTAACACTGATGATCCACCTACAAATGTGAACTGACGTTCAAAAATAAAACATTTGAAAACGGACCATTTTCCACATTTCTGAAGCATGACGTAATGGGGGGGTGTTATCTCTTTTGTCGAAAATCAGCCGTTTTTGCTCGAACATTAAATGCCTCCAAATGGTATTTAATTAACTTCCCGAGCCCCTGGAAGCATGAAAATCACTTTAAACATGCTAATTTTAGCTCTAACACTGATGATCCACCTACAAATGTGAACTGACGTTCAAAAATAAAACATTTGAAAATGGACCATTTTCCACATTTCTGAAGCATGACGTAATGGGGGGGTGTTATCTCTTTTGTCGAAAATCAGCCGTTTTTGCTCGAACATTAAATGCCTCCAAATGGTATTTAATTAACTTCCCGAGCCCCTGGAAGCATGAAAATCACTTTAAACATGCTAATTTTAGCTCTAACACTGATGATCCACCTACAAATGTGAACTGACGTTCAAAAATAAAACATTTGAAAACGGACCATTTTCCACATTTCTGAAGCATGACGTAATGGGGGGGTGTTATCTCTTTTGTCGAAAATCAGCTGTTTTTGCTCGAACATTAAATGCCTCCAAATGGTATTTATTTCACTTCCCGGGGTGAAGAAACCCTTTTTGAGAACTCAGAGTGAGTAAATTGGCCATTTTCATGCACTTTTAACCATTCCATTAATCTTGTGTTTTGGGCCCCTGGAAGCATGAAAATCACTTTAAACATGCTAATTTTAGCTCTAACACTGATGATCCACCTACAAATGTGAACTGACGTTCAAAAATAAAACATTTGAAAACGGACCATTTTCCACATTTCTGAAGCATGACGTAATGGGGGGGTGTTATCTCTTTTGTCGAAAATCAGCCGTTTTTGCTCGAACATTAAATGCCTCCAAATGGTATTTAATTAACTTCCCGGGGTGAAGAAACCCTTTTTGAGAACTCAGAGTGAGTAAATTGGCCATTTTCATGCACTTTTAACCATTCCATAAATCTTGTGTTTTGGGCCCCTGGAAGCATGAAAATCACTTTAAACATGCTAATTTTAGCTCTAACACTGATGATCCACCTACAAATGTGAACTGACGTTCAAAAATAAAACATTTGAAAACGGACCATTTTCCACATTTCTGAAGCATGACGTAATGGGGGTGTGTTATCTCTTTTGTCGAAAATCAGCCGTTTTTGCTCGAACATTAAATGCCTCCAAATGGTATTTAATTAACTTCCCGAGCCCCTGGAAGCATGAAAATCACTTTAAACATGCTAATTTTAGCTCTAACACTGATGATCCACCTACAAATGTGAACTGACGTTCAAAAATAAAACATTTGAAAACGGACCATTTTCCACATTTCTGAAGCATGACGTAATGGGGGGGTGTTATCTCTTTTGTCGAAAATCAGCCGTTTTTGCTCGAACATTAAATGCCTCCAAATGGTATTTAATTAACTTCCCGGGGTGAAGAAACCCTTTTTGAGAACTCAGAGTGAGTAAATTGGCCATTTTCATGCACTTTTAACCATTCCATAAATCTTGTGTTTTGGGCCCCTGGAAGCATGAAAATCACTTTAAACATGCTAATTTTAGCTCTAACACTGATGATCCACCTACAAATGTGAACTGACGTTCAAAAATAAAACATTTGAAAACGGACCATTTTCCACATTTCTGAAGCATGACGTAATGGGGGGGTGTTATCTCTTTTGTCGAAAATCAGCCGTTTTTGCTCGAACATTAAATGCCTCCAAATGGTATTTATTTCACTTCCCGGGGTGAAGAAACCCTTTTTGAGAACTCAGAGTGAGTAAATTGGCCATTTTCATGCACTTTTAACCATTCCATAAATCTTGTGTTTTGGGCCCCTGGAAGCATGAAAATCACTTTAAACATGCTAATTTTAGCTCTAACACTGATGATCCACCTACAAATGTGAACTGACGTTCAAAAATAAAACATTTGAAAACGGACCATTTTCCACATTTCTGAAGCATGACGTAATGGGGGGGTGTTATCTCTTTTGTCGAAAATCAGCCGTTTTTGCTCGAACATTAAATGCCTCCAAATGGTATTTAATTAACTTCCCGAGCCCCTGGAAGCATGAAAATCACTTTAAACATGCTAATTTTAGCTCTAACACTGATGATCCACCTACAAGTGTGAACTGACGTTCAAAAATAAAACATTTGAAAACGGACCATTTTCCACATTTCTGAAGCATGACGTAATGGGGGGGTGTTATCTCTTTTGTCGAAAATCAGCCGTTTTTGCTCGAACATTAAATGCCTCCAAATGGTATTTATTTCACTTCCCGGGGTGAAGAAACCCTTTTTGAGAACTCAGAGTGAGTAAATTGGCCATTTTCATGCACTTTTAACCATTCCATTAATCTTGTGTTTTGGGCCCCTGGAAGCATGAAAATCACTTTAAACATGCTAATTTTAGCTCTAACACTGATGATCCACCTACAAATGTGAACTGACGTTCAAAAATAAAACATTTGAAAACGGACCATTTTCCACATTTCTGAAGCATGACGTAATGGGGGGGTGTTATCTCTTTTGTCGAAAATCAGCCGTTTTTGCTCGAACATTAAATGCCTCCAAATGGTATTTAATTAACTTCCCGGGGTGAAGAAACCCTTTTTGAGAACTCAGAGTGAGTAAATTGGCCATTTTCATGCACTTTTAACCATTCCATAAATCTTGTGTTTTGGGCCCCTGGAAGCATGAAAATCACTTTAAACATGCTAATTTTAGCTCTAACACTGATGATCCACCTACAAATGTGAACTGACGTTCAAAAATAAAACATTTGAAAACGGACCATTTTCCACATTTCTGAAGCATGACGTAATGGGGGGGTGTTATCTCTTTTGTCGAAAATCAGCCGTTTTTGCTCGAACATTAAATGCCTCCAAATGGTATTTAATTAACTTCCCGAGCCCCTGGAAGCATGAAAATCACTTTAAACATGCTAATTTTAGCTCTAACACTGATGATCCACCTACAAATCTGAACTGACGTTCAAAAATAAAACATTTGAAAACGGACCATTTTCCACATTTCTGAAGCATGACGTAATGGGGGGGTGTTATCTCTTTTGTCGAAAATCAGCCGTTTTTGCTCGAACATTAAATGCCTCCAAATGGTATTTAATTAACTTCCCGGGGTGAAGAAACCCTTTTTGAGAACTCAGAGTGAGTAAATTGGCCATTTTCATGCACTTTTAACCATTCCATAAATCTTGTGTTTTGGGCCCCTGGAAGCATGAAAATCACTTTAAACATGCTAATTTTAGGTCTAACACTGATGATCCACCTACAAATGTGAACTGACGTTCAAAAATAAAACATTTGAAAACGGACCATTTTCCACATTTCTGAAGCATGACGTAATGGGGGGGTGTTATCTCTTTTGTCGAAAATCAGCCGTTTTTGCTCGAACATTAAATGCCTCCAAATGGTATTTAATTAACTTCCCGAGCCCCTGGAAGCATGAAAATCACTTTAAACATGCTAATTTTAGCTCTAACACTGATGATCCACCTACAAATGTGAACTGACGTTCAAAAATAAAACATTTGAAAACGGACCATTTTCCACATTTCTGAAGCATGACGTAATGGGGGGTGTTATCTCTTTTGTCGAAAATCAGCCGTTTTTGCTCGAACATTAAATGCCTCCAAATGGTATTTAATTAACTTCCCGAGCCCCTGGAAGCATGAAAATCACTTTAAACATGCTAATTTTAGCTCTAACACTGATGATCCACCTACAAATGTGAACTGACGTTCAAAAATAAAACATTTGAAAACGGACCATTTTCCACATTTCTGAAGCATGACGTAATGGGGGGGTGTTATCTCTTTTGTCGAAAATCAGCCGTTTTTGCTCGAACATTAAATGCCTCCAAATGGTATTTAATTAACTTCCCGGGGTGAAGAAACCCTTTTTGAGAACTCAGAGTGAGTAAATTGGCCATTTTCATGCACTTTTAACCATTCCATAAATCTTGTGTTTTGGGCCCCTGGAAGCAGGAAAATCACTTTAAACATGCTAATTTTAGCTCTAACACTGATGATCCACCTACAAATGTGAACTGACGTTCAAAAATAAAACATTTGAAAACGGACCATTTTCCACATTTCTGAAGCATGACGTAATGGGGGGGTGTTATCTCTTTTGTCGAAAATCAGCCGTTTTTGCTCGAACATTAAATGCCTCCAAATGGTATTTAATTAACTTCCCGAGCCCCTGGAAGCATGAAAATCACTTTAAACATGCTAATTTTAGCTCTAACACTGATGATCCACCTACAAATGTGAACTGACGTTCAAAAATAAAACATTTGAAAACGGACCATTTTCCACATTTCTGAAGCATGACGTAATGGGGGGGTGTTATCTCTTTTGTCGAAAATCAGCCGTTTTTGCTCGAACATTAAATGCCTCCAAATGGTATTTAATTAACTTCCCGGGGTGAAGAAACCCTTTTTGAGAACTCAGAGTGAGTAAATTGGCCATTTTCATGCACTTTTAACCATTCCATAAATCTTGTGTTTTGGGCCCCTGGAAGCATGAAAATCACTTTAAACATGCTAATTTTAGCTCTAACACTGATGATCCACCTACAAATGTGAACTGACGTTCAAAAATAAAACATTTGAAAACGGACCATTTTCCACATTTCTGAAGCATGACGTAATGGGGGGGTGTTATCTCTTTTGTCGAAAATCAGCCGTTTTTGCTCGAACATTAAATGCCTCCAAATGGTATTTAATTAACTTCCCGAGCCCCTGGAAGCATGAAAATCACTTTAAACATGCTAATTTTAGCTCTAACACTGATGATCCACCTACAAATGTGAACTGACGTTCAAAAATAAAACATTTGAAAACGGACCATTTTCCACATTTCTGAAGCATGACGTAATGGGGGGGTGTTATCTCTTTTGTCGAAAATCAGCCGTTTTTGCTCGAACATTAAATGCCTCCAAATGGTATTTAATTAACTTCCCGAGCCCCTGGAAGCATGAAAATCACTTTAAACATGCTAATTTTAGCTCTAACACTGATGATCCACCTACAAATGTGAACTGACGTTCAAAAATAAAACATTTGAAAACGGACCATTTTCCACATTTCTGAAGCATGACGTAATGGGGGGGTGTTATCTCTTTTGTCGAAAATCAGCCGTTTTTGCTCGAACATTAAATGCCTCCAAATGGTATTTAATTAACTTCCCGAGCCCCTGGAAGCATGAAAATCACTTTAAACATGCTAATTTTAGCTCTAACACTGATGATCCACCTACAAATGTGAACTGACGTTCAAAAATAAAACATTTGAAAACGGACCATTTTCCACATTTCTGAAGCATGACGTAATGGGGGGTGTTATCTCTTTTGTCGAAAATCAGCCGTTTTTGCTCGAACATTAAATACCTCCAAATGGTATTTAATTCACTTCTCGAGCCCCTGGAAGCATGAAAATCACTTTAAACATGCTAATTTTAGCTCTAACACTGATGATCCACCTACAAATGTGAACTGACGTTCAAAAATAAAACATTTGAAAACGGACCATTTTCCACATTTCTGAAGCATGACGTAATGGGGGGGGTGTTATCTCTTTTGTCAAAAATCAGCCGTTTTTGCTCGAACATTAAATGCCTCCAAATGGTATTTAATTAACTTCCCGAGCCCCTGGAAGCATGAAAATCACTTTAAACATGCTAATTTTAGCTCTAACACTGATGATCCACCTACAAATGTGAACTGACGTTCAAAAATAAAACATTTGAAAACGGACCATTTTCCACATTTCTGAAGCATGACGTAATGGGGGGGTGTTATCTCTTTTGTCGAAAATCAGCCGTTTTTGCTCGAACATTAAATGCCTCCAAATGGTATTTAATTAACTTCCCGAGCCCCTGGAAGCATGAAAATCACTTTAAACATGCTAATTTTAGCTCTAACACTGATGATCCACCTACAAATGTGAACTGACGTTCAAAAATAAAACATTTGAAAATGGACCATTTTCCACATTTCTGAAGCATGACGTAATGGGGGGGTGTTATCTCTTTTGTCGAAAATCAGCCGTTTTTGCTCGAACATTAAATGCCTCCAAATGGTATTTAATTAACTTCCCGAGCCCCTGGAAGCATGAAAATCACTTTAAACATGCTAATTTTAGCTCTAACACTGATGATCCACCTACAAATGTGAACTGACGTTCAAAAATAAAACATTTGAAAACGGACCATTTTCCACATTTCTGAAGCATGACGTAATGGGGGGGTGTTATCTCTTTTGTCGAAAATCAGCTGTTTTTGCTCGAACATTAAATGCCTCCAAATGGTATTTATTTCACTTCCCGGGGTGAAGAAACCCTTTTTGAGAACTCAGAGTGAGTAAATTGGCCATTTTCATGCACTTTTAACCATTCCATTAATCTTGTGTTTTGGGCCCCTGGAAGCATGAAAATCACTTTAAACATGCTAATTTTAGCTCTAACACTGATGATCCACCTACAAATGTGAACTGACGTTCAAAAATAAAACATTTGAAAACGGACCATTTTCCACATTTCTGAAGCATGACGTAATGGGGGGGTGTTATCTCTTTTGTCGAAAATCAGCCGTTTTTGCTCGAACATTAAATGCCTCCAAATGGTATTTAATTAACTTCCCGGGGTGAAGAAACCCTTTTTGAGAACTCAGAGTGAGTAAATTGGCCATTTTCATGCACTTTTAACCATTCCATAAATCTTGTGTTTTGGGCCCCTGGAAGCATGAAAATCACTTTAAACATGCTAATTTTAGCTCTAACACTGATGATCCACCTACAAATGTGAACTGACGTTCAAAAATAAAACATTTGAAAACGGACCATTTTCCACATTTCTGAAGCATGACGTAATGGGGGGGTGTTATCTCTTTTGTCGAAAATCAGCTGTTTTTGCTCGAACATTAAATGCCTCCAAATGGTATTTATTTCACTTCCCGGGGTGAAGAAACCCTTTTTGAGAACTCAGAGTGAGTAAATTGGCCATTTTCATGCACTTTTAACCATTCCATTAATCTTGTGTTTTGGGCCCCTGGAAGCATGAAAATCACTTTAAACATGCTAATTTTAGCTCTAACACTGATGATCCACCTACAAATGTGAACTGACGTTCAAAAATAAAACATTTGAAAACGGACCATTTTCCACATTTCTGAAGCATGACGTAATGGGGGGGTGTTATCTCTTTTGTCGAAAATCAGCCGTTTTTGCTCGAACATTAAATGCCTCCAAATGGTATTTAATTAACTTCCCGGGGTGAAGAAACCCTTTTTGAGAACTCAGAGTGAGTAAATTGGCCATTTTCATGCACTTTTAACCATTCCATAAATCTTGTGTTTTGGGCCCCTGGAAGCATGAAAATCACTTTAAACATGCTAATTTTAGCTCTAACACTGATGATCCACCTACAAATGTGAACTGACGTTCAAAAATAAAACATTTGAAAACGGACCATTTTCCACATTTCTGAAGCATGACGTAATGGGGGTGTGTTATCTCTTTTGTCGAAAATCAGCCGTTTTTGCTCGAACATTAAATGCCTCCAAATGGTATTTAATTAACTTCCCGAGCCCCTGGAAGCATGAAAATCACTTTAAACATGCTAATTTTAGCTCTAACACTGATGATCCACCTACAAATGTGAACTGACGTTCAAAAATAAAACATTTGAAAACGGACCATTTTCCACATTTCTGAAGCATGACGTAATGGGGGGGTGTTATCTCTTTTGTCGAAAATCAGCCGTTTTTGCTCGAACATTAAATGCCTCCAAATGGTATTTAATTAACTTCCCGGGGTGAAGAAACCCTTTTTGAGAACTCAGAGTGAGTAAATTGGCCATTTTCATGCACTTTTAACCATTCCATAAATCTTGTGTTTTGGGCCCCTGGAAGCATGAAAATCACTTTAAACATGCTAATTTTAGCTCTAACACTGATGATCCACCTACAAATGTGAACTGACGTTCAAAAATAAAACATTTGAAAACGGACCATTTTCCACATTTCTGAAGCATGACGTAATGGGGGGGTGTTATCTCTTTTGTCGAAAATCAGCCGTTTTTGCTCGAACATTAAATGCCTCCAAATGGTATTTATTTCACTTCCCGGGGTGAAGAAACCCTTTTTGAGAACTCAGAGTGAGTAAATTGGCCATTTTCATGCACTTTTAACCATTCCATAAATCTTGTGTTTTGGGCCCCTGGAAGCATGAAAATCACTTTAAACATGCTAATTTTAGCTCTAACACTGATGATCCACCTACAAATGTGAACTGACGTTCAAAAATAAAACATTTGAAAACGGACCATTTTCCACATTTCTGAAGCATGACGTAATGGGGGGGTGTTATCTCTTTTGTCGAAAATCAGCCGTTTTTGCTCGAACATTAAATGCCTCCAAATGGTATTTAATTAACTTCCCGAGCCCCTGGAAGCATGAAAATCACTTTAAACATGCTAATTTTTAGCTCTAACACTGATGATCCACCTACAAGTGTGAACTGACGTTCAAAAATAAAACATTTGAAAACGGACCATTTCCACATTTCTGAAGCATGACGTAATGGGGGGGTGTTATCTCTTTTGTCGAAAATCAGCCGTTTTTGCTCGAACATTAAATGCCTCCAAATGGTATTTATTTCACTTCCCGGGGTGAAGAAACCCTTTTTGAGAACTCAGAGTGAGTAAATTGGCCATTTTCATGCACTTTTAACCATTCCATTAATCTTGTGTTTTGGCCCCTGGAAGCATGAAAATCACTTTAAACATGCTAATTTTAGCTCTAACACTGATGATCCACCTACAAATGTGAACTGACGTTCAAAAATAAAACATTTGAAAACGGACCATTTTCCACATTTCTGAAGCATGACGTAATGGGGGGGTGTTATCTCTTTTGTCGAAAATCAGCCGTTTTTGCTCGAACATTAAATGCCTCCAAATGGTATTTAATTAACTTCCCGGGGTGAAGAAACCCTTTTTGAGAACTCAGAGTGAGTAAATTGGCCATTTTCATGCACTTTTAACCATTCCATAAATCTTGTGTTTTGGGCCCCTGGAAGCATGAAAATCACTTTAAACATGCTAATTTTAGCTCTAACACTGATGATCCACCTACAAATGTGAACTGACGTTCAAAAATAAAACATTTGAAAACGGACCATTTTCCACATTTCTGAAGCATGACGTAATGGGGGGGTGTTATCTCTTTTGTCGAAAATCAGCCGTTTTTGCTCGAACATTAAATGCCTCCAAATGGTATTTAATTAACTTCCCGAGCCCCTGGAAGCATGAAAATCACTTTAAACATGCTAATTTTAGCTCTAACACTGATGATCCACCTACAAATCTGAACTGACGTTCAAAAATAAAACATTTGAAAACGGACCATTTTCCACATTTCTGAAGCATGACGTAATGGGGGGGTGTTATCTCTTTTGTCGAAAATCAGCCGTTTTTGCTCGAACATTAAATGCCTCCAAATGGTATTTAATTAACTTCCCGGGGTGAAGAAACCCTTTTTGAGAACTCAGAGTGAGTAAATTGGCCATTTTCATGCACTTTTAACCATTCCATAAATCTTGTGTTTTGGGCCCCTGGAAGCATGAAAATCACTTTAAACATGCTAATTTAGGTCTAACACTGATGATCCACCTACAAATGTGAACTGACGTTCAAAATAAAACATTTGAAAACGGACCATTTTCCACATTTCTGAAGCATGACGTAATGGGGGGGTGTTATCTCTTTTGTCGAAAATCAGCCGTTTTGCTCGAACATTAAATGCCTCCAAATGGTATTTAATTAACTTCCCGAGCCCCTGGAAGCATGAAAATCACTTTAAACATGCTAATTTTAGCTCTAACACTGATGATCCACCTACAAATGTGAACTGACGTTCAAAAATAAAACATTTGAAAACGGACCATTTTCCACATTTCTGAAGCATGACGTAATGGGGGGTGTTATCTCTTTTGTCGAAAATCAGCCGTTTTTGCTCGAACATTAAATGCCTCCAAATGGTATTTAATTAACTTCCCGAGCCCCTGGAAGCATGAAAATCACTTTAAACATGCTAATTTTAGCTCTAACACTGATGATCCACCTACAAATGTGAACTGACGTTCAAAAATAAAACATTTGAAAACGGACCATTTTCCACATTTCTGAAGCATGACGTAATGGGGGGGTGTTATCTCTTTTGTCGAAAATCAGCCGTTTTTGCTCGAACATTAAATGCCTCCAAATGGTATTTAATTAACTTCCCGGGGTGAAGAAACCCTTTTTGAGAACTCAGAGTGAGTAAATTGGCCATTTTCATGCACTTTTAACCATTCCATAAATCTTGTGTTTTGGGCCCTGGAAGCAGGAAAATCACTTTAAACATGCTAATTTTAGCTCTAACACTGATGATCCACCTACAAATGTGAACTGACGTTCAAAAATAAAACATTTGAAAACGGACCATTTTCCACATTTCTGAAGCATGACGTAATGGGGGGGTGTTATCTCTTTTGTCGAAAATCAGCCGTTTTTGCTCGAACATTAAATGCCTCCAAATGGTATTTAATTAACTTCCCGAGCCCCTGGAAGCATGAAAATCACTTTAAACATGCTAATTTTAGCTCTAACACTGATGATCCACCTACAAATGTGAACTGACGTTCAAAAATAAAACATTTGAAAACGGACCATTTTCCACATTTCTGAAGCATGACGTAATGGGGGGGTGTTATCTCTTTTGTCGAAAATCAGCCGTTTTTGCTCGAACATTAAATGCCTCCAAATGGTATTTAATTAACTTCCCGGGGTGAAGAAACCCTTTTTGAGAACTCAGAGTGAGTAAATTGGCCATTTTCATGCACTTTTAACCATTCCATAAATCTTGTGTTTTGGGCCCCTGGAAGCATGAAAATCACTTTAAACATGCTAATTTTAGCTCTAACACTGATGATCCACCTACAAATGTGAACTGACGTTCAAAAATAAAACATTTGAAAACGGACCATTTTCCACATTTCTGAAGCATGACGTAATGGGGGGGTGTTATCTCTTTTGTCGAAAATCAGCCGTTTTTGCTCGAACATTAAATGCCTCCAAATGGTATTTAATTAACTTCCCGAGCCCCTGGAAGCATGAAAATCACTTTAAACATGCTAATTTTAGCTCTAACACTGATGATCCACCTACAAATGTGAACTGACGTTCAAAAATAAAACATTTGAAAACGGACCATTTTCCACATTTCTGAAGCATGACGTAATGGGGGGGTGTTATCTCTTTTGTCGAAAATCAGCCGTTTTTGCTCGAACATTAAATGCCTCCAAATGGTATTTAATTAACTTCCCGAGCCCCTGGAAGCATGAAAATCACTTTAAACATGCTAATTTTAGCTCTAACACTGATGATCCACCTACAAATGTGAACTGACGTTCAAAATAAAACATTTGAAAACGGACCATTTTCCACATTTCTGAAGCATGACGTAATGGGGGGGTGTTATCTCTTTTGTCGAAAATCAGCCGTTTTTGCTCGAACATTAAATGCCTCCAAATGGTATTTAATTAACTTCCCGAGCCCCTGGAAGCATGAAAATCACTTTAAACATGCTAATTTTAGCTCTAACACTGATGATCCACCTACAAATGTGAACTGACGTTCAAAAATAAAACATTTGAAAACGGACCATTTTCCACATTTCTGAAGCATGACGTAATGGGGGGTGTTATCTCTTTTGTCGAAAATCAGCCGTTTTTGCTCGAACAT